>NC_081411.1:88950835-89100835 GCF_030272615.1 Cryptomeria japonica | reverse complement strand
AGATCTATTTGGGTTTACCCCTCTTTAATGTAGTTGTTCCCTAAGTAAAAATTAGTGGATGCTTCCTTCTATAGTGAAAACCCTAATTTTTTTACCAATATTGATATAATTTATATAATGAAGATTTTTTTGGCTCAATTGTATATGTTATGTTTATTGTTTTCTTGTTTATGAGTGAATGTATGGTTTATTGGTTTAGATAGCTTTCACATTTTCTAAATTACATTACTGCATCATTTGAGGTATAAAATGACTATATAAGATAAGACTGGGGCACAAATCTATGGGCTATAGTTTCCCCATTCCTCTTGCTAATATTGCTCTATTATTGCGGAGTTAAGGTGAGCTATGATGAAATTCTAGAGAAAAAAGATGGAAATATGGTAGAAAATTAATTTACATCAAATCTCAATGGCTACCTCTTTGAGAGGAGGGTAGGAAAATGGAAAGGGGCAAGGGATCCAAAAGGACACTTGAAAATGCATGATTATTTAGACTATAGAAGATGATAAGGTATATATATAAAGACATAAGGAATAGGAGAGAAAAAAATTATGGCCAAAGGGGATAACAAAAGAACAAGAGATACCGAATAAATGATTTTAGAATAAATGGGAATGAAAAACTAAGAAAGGAGAGTAAAGTAGATTGAAGATAAAAGGAAATATATAGTAGAAGTAAAACTAAATTAAAATGAGAAACAAAGAGGGAGTCAACAAGGTGGAAAAAGAAAATTCAAAGGCAAAAGAAAAAATGCCAAAGAGAATGTAATTAAACATGTCCACATGAGTGAAAACAAGAATAGATAAGAGAAGATAAAGAAATTAGAATTCATGAATTTCACGAGCGGTAAAAAACATTGAACATCGAGTAGGACTCATAAGTGGGAGTGCATTAGTCCAAAACTTTAAATGGCAATTTTGAATAAACTTATTTAATATTAACATTTTAATCATAAAAACATAAAATAGAAACACATGAACACCATATGCATGGAAAACACAAACGTGGAAAAACCATGGTGAGAATCTAACTCACAATTAAATAATAATATTTACAACTTTCTAGGCTTATATCCAAGGAGCACCAACACCTGAACAAATTGCAGAACTAGGTGCAATACCTTAAGTATGATACATAGGACCTGTGCAGCTAAAGAACACTTCAACTTAGGACAAGATACAAACTATTTCCGAAGGACTCACTGTCAATGAACAATGAATGCAATATAAAAACTAAAATTAAGAAGGATTCTCCTAATAATGAAATTATCCTTGAATAGTAATCAAGTGACTAGTAATATGGAAAACATCTCTAACAATCTCCAAAATAATAAAAGTCTATTTTGTAGAATATATCAGCTTCAAAGTTCTTGCCAAACTATTTTTCGCAATACTACAAACACAAATCTCCTTGCAAATCATTCACACAGACTTCTCACATAATTCACTTTTCATCTATACTCAATTCATCCTTCTACACATCTTATATATGAGATACAACATTCAAATCTTAAGAAAGGGTTGGCCAAAACAATATAAGCCACTCGAACAAAAAATACTTAGATTGGTCCCCTCTAGGAGAAAGAGGGAACCAAAACACATCATAATACACCCTCCCATGAATAATCAAAGAAATTGAACATTCTAACACATATCTTAAAAGATGTTACAAAGAATAATGTGTAGATATAGTCAACTTGTCGGTCACATAACCTCTTTCAATGTAAAATACTCCATGGAAATATCCACAAACCAATATAAGACCGAAATAACCACCTCAACATGTATTTTGACACATATCTGGGCCAAAAAAACATCATCCACTAAACCACGATGAAACTAACAACATATCTCAAGGGTACCAAAATATTTATGGACCACCCTAAATATAGGATGTCACAACCAAGAATAAAGCAATATTTGGACCAAACTCTATCCAAATAACCAATGTTTGTTAAAGAAAATCTGAACCAATATCCATCTTGATAACTAGGTTTGACATAAATGAAAACTATACAAGCTCACACTTCTAACAATCTCCTCCTTTTTAATTGATTGAAACACTAATAACCAACTAATAGATATCAACTGATATTCTCACAACTCTCTCTGTATTCTCACAACTCTCTCTATATTCTTGCAACTCTCTCCCCCTTTTACAACAATGACAAAGGGCACATAAAAAAAAACATATTAACCACTCAGACCACTACTACCTTTAATAGTAGCAACAACGTCAATCTAAGAGAAAAGATAACCACTAAGTCTTCCCCTAGAAAGAAGCACCACCAAACTGCATTTAGTTGGAAGGAGGAGGGGAAATGACCCCTAACTTCTATTTGAGATACCTATAATTATCCTTCATCAAAGCCTTTGTAAAAATATTTGTTATCTGCTCTTATGTTGTAATAAATTCTAATCTGATTTCTTTTTCAGAGCCTTCTTTCTCCAGAAATGATAATGAATTTAAATGTGTTCAGTACTTGAATGTATAACTGGATTGGTGGAAATGTTTATAGCACTAGTAATGTCACACATGATAGCAATAGATTCATATACAACTCTAATATCCTTAAGAGTCTATTTCATCCATAAAACTTGACAGCAAAAAGATGATGTAATATATTTAGCTTCAACAATAGACAATGGTACCGATTCTTATTTCTTACTCATCTATGAAACCAATGAGTCTCCAAAAAAGAATTCTCCATCACTTGTACTCTTGATGTCATCAATAATTTTAGTGCAACCAACATCTTATAATTATTTAATATGAAATCTCCATATCTTTTGTACCATGGGCCAAAATCTTGAGTTCCTCTTAAATATCTAAAGATCCTTTTCATCACTTGATCATGATTCTACTTCATATTAGCTTGAAATGTTGCAACCAAGCATATAGCCTATATAATATTTGTTCTAGAAGTAGTAAGATGCAATAGTGTTCCAATCATATCTATATAATTATTCTGATCAATATCTAAAAATGCATCATCTTTCGCTATCTTGCATCTGATAGCTAAATGGGTAGTAACGGGTTTACAATTATTCATATAAAACTTCTTCAACATATCTTTAACATAATTAAATTGACACCCAAGAAAGAAATATATTTCACCAAACATAGACATCTCAAATTAATTTTGTATTTCTTCAACAAACTCTTCGCACAAACCATCACTTTCTTGAAAAATAATATCATCAATCAATAAATTAATACCTTCAACCTTGAAGTAACCATTATTTACTAAAATTCAATTACAAGAAGTGCTTTTCTAGTCTTACATACCATTCTCTAGGCACTTTCTTAAGTCCATACAATCTCTTCTTTAACCTGAAAAACTATATCTAAATTCTCTAATATTCTACATCCATTTGGTTGTTCAATGTACACTTATTCTTCCACCTCTCCATTAAGAAATATTGACTTGACTTTTATATGATATACTCTAATTTTTTTGTGGGTGAAAAATGCAAGAAATATTTTGATAGTTTCCATCCTAGTAATAGCAGCAAAAGTTTCTTCAAAATAAATACCTTCTAAACAATAATATGCTTTAGGGATCAATCTTTCCTTGTTCCTTGTGACTTGTCTTTGTTCATTTATTTTGTTCTAAAATAACTACTTTATTTCTATCACATTCTTGTCTATTAGTTTAGGTACCAGTTCCCAAGTTTGATTCTTCTGTATCTAATTGAGTTTGTCTTCCATAGATTTAATCCAAGTTTATTTTTTTCTTTCTGTAGTGTTAGAAACTGCATACCCCTTTGTAATTTGAACTACATCTTTTTCAACCACTTTAGTCTCCATTCCCCTAGCACATAAGTAGGCTCATTTTATCCCTTGCATCGGCCTTTTCCCTCCCATGATGCTCAATACACCTTTTAGCAGCTATCCATCAGCTTTTGTTTCATATTAGTCGCATGTTGCTCTTGTCTCCTACTATTTTTGAGCCTAATTCATTTGGACACTAGCACACTACACGAACAAACACATACCATGCATTATTCCTATGACATCTCAATGTTTGAATATTGGTTCTGAGCATGCCTTTCCACTTTTCACTTGTGCATGTCAGTGGAAACAACTCACAATCTTCTAGACGACTCGCTTTCCCTCTTTTTCCCTTCTCTTCTCTCATTTTAAATCCATCTTCTCTCCTAATTCAGTCTCGCTAACTTATCCAAGAAATTTATCTTGGCTCTTGGCTTTCTTGGCTATTCAACCTCTCTTGTCTCTTGCTACATTAGTCTCTAGTTTTCTACAACACTCTCAAGATTTAATAGTATTCTTTGGAAACTCTCTTGGCTTTCTCAAGAATCTTTGGTAATATCTATCTATTTATCCTATCTTTGGGCATCTTGGGTTTTATCACATCATTTTATCATTTATCATTTATTTTATCTTGTATTTATCTTTTATTCTATCAACCTATTTAGGTTGTTCATGGAGGTGGAAACACCAAAATAAGGGTCTAACTAAGGGACACTCCAAAACATAGCCCCCAACGTTTTCCTTTCTATCTTGTGTGCAGGTTGCATTAGAGAATATTTATCTGGTTGGAGGCTTCATAGTATGGACCTATTGTTTGTCTAATTTCTTCCCTTTTCTCCTTCCATTTTATCTTGGTTATTTTGTATATCCCATTTACTATCTTATCTTCATTACTTTCCATGTTTTCTTGCATTATAATCAAATGAAGACATGAACATAGAGTATACATGGAAAACACAAATAGGGAAAAATGATAATGATAATCTAACTTAGAATATAATGATAGTTTTTACAAGTTTTTAGGCTTATATCTAAGGAGCACCAACACCTAAAGGACTTGAAGAACTAATTTGAACTAGCTTAGGAAAGATACAAACGACTTGTGTAATTGAAGAGCATTTCTTCAGGACAAGCTACAAACTACTACAAAAGGACTCACTACCAAATAGCAATGAATGAAATAGATGAACAAAAACTAAGAAGGATTATCGTGCTCATAAAATTTTCCTTGGACAGTAATCAAGTGACCAATAACATGGGAAACATGTCTAATGATATCCACTATCACAAACTTTTGTCTCACAAAATATATCAACTTTAAAGCTCTTCCCAAACTATCATTTACATTACGACAAACTCGAAACTTCTAACAAATCATTCACATACACTTATCACACAATTTTGTTTTCATCCATAGTTAATTCATCCTTCCACATGTATTATATATGAGATACAACATTGAAATCTTAAAGGTTGGACAAGACAAAATAAGACACCCAAACCAAAAATACTTAGACTGGTCTACTCCAGGAGAAAGAAGGAACCAAAATATATCATTATACATCATCCCATAAATAATTTGAAAACCACACACTCTAACACATATCCCAAAAGATGTGACAAAGCATAACGAGTAGATATAATCAACTATGTGGCCACATAACACTTTTGATGCAAAATAATCCTTGTGGATATCCACAAACCAAAGTGAGATATAAATAATCATCTTAACACATCTTCCAACACATATCTAGACAAAAGGCCAATGATCCACTAAACCACATTGCAATTGACAACACATCCGGAGGGCACCAAAAGTTATTTAGTTCTCCCTAAATATAGGATGTCACAATCAACACCAAAAGAGTATGTAAACCAAACTTGATCAAGATAAATAAGGCCTTATAAAGCATATCAAGACCAATATCCATATAGATAAATATGTTTGACATTAATTACAACCATACAAGCTCATACTTATAACAAAAATAAAGTTGTAGAGGAAAGTAATATCAATCTTGAAGAATTATTAGAAGAATACAAAAGTTAGCACTAAATATTAATCAAACACCATCTCAATAATTGAACCAATATTTTGTGGAATCATAGTCATTGGACTAGGATTCATCCCCTATGCCAGTTATATTAGATACAAATGCAATAAGTGAACAATCTAAGAGTGCAAGTAGAAAACAATTATGGATAACATTCTAAGTGAATTGAGACAATATAGGAATAAATAAAGAGACAATTGAGTAGAGAAATTTAGGGAACAACACCTTAAAAAAATAAAATAGTTGTATAACTCAAGGAGGGAATATCTTAGAGGAAGATTAAACTATGAGAAACATGATAAAGATGCCCATATTTGAGAATGATAAAAGAAATGTTGTGAAGTATATCTTTCTACTAGAATGCATATGGAAGAAAAAATGTTTAACATCAATAGATTATATTTGGTGCAGGGTCACCTCTTCAGCAAGCTATTCATGGATCAAAGGATGAATATTATGATCATTTTAAAGGTCTTTGGTTTATTCATTTTCATGTTTTGAATAAGGATGTCACCTTGTAAACCAATGTGCCAAATTAGACATCTTGATAAGCCAATTTGGACAATTTGGTAAATAGGGGTAGAATGATGTTTGTTTTAATGTTTTGAAGGATTTTAGGGTGTGTACGTGTCATTTGGTTGATCCAAGTTGTGTGGATCCCAAACTTGTTTTGGTTGACAACTTTTGTCAAAAAATGCAATATGTGAAAATGCAACTTTTGTAAGCAAACGTGCAACATTTTGAAATTCGGTTGATGTAAGCCTCTCAACGGCTTCAGCCTCTTCAAATTTGGTTTGAAAACATTTGGAGAAGGCCTAGATACCTTGTGGAAATGATTGCCAAGGTTAGAGTTTGTTGTGGATTGAAGTTTGGAAGCATAATAAGACAAAAAACTAAGTTTTTCCTGGAAAACTTGATCTTATTGTTGTTCTATGCCCTTGTGCAGATTTATTCAAAAAAAAATTTTCATGCATAGAGGATTGAGTTACCTTTGGTTTGAGGCATTGATCCTCTGTGAGTAGTGAGAACCCCTTTTTTTATTGACTATAACTCAGAAATTTAGGGTTTGGCCAGGGTTTCGCTTAATAATGGTTATATCTTGCATCTCACTCATCTAGAAGTTCTTTCCTTTGGTGGAATGAAAGATTGGCTAGTTTAATTTAATATTTCCATGGTTTTTTGTAGGGGAAGCTTTTATGTGAAGAGCTTGAAGTGAACCTCGATAGGCATCTCCATGTGACTACCTTGGACAAATTAGGATAGTCACCCTAAGATCTTATAACAGAGGATTCTAGGCATGCAACCCTAGAATTAGAGGTCATTTTTGATCCCCCACATTGTCATGAATTTTTTTTGGTGGTTGAGAGTCTAGAAATGGGAGTTTCTTTGTAATTGAAGCCTATTAGCCCTAATTAGGCCTCTAGGCTTCTAAAGGGTTCAAACCCTTTGGTTGCAGATCTTACCAATCCCTTTTGTGGATAAGTGTAACTCCATAAAGGGTATCTAGAATGGTAAATATTTTACCAGGTTGTGCTCAATATTTTGGAGTTAAGGGGAAAATACCTGTCGAAAAGGGCTACTAGCCAAGGGGGTAGGTTTCCAAAGGATGTATAGTGCATTGGTGCGAAAGCCAAAAAAAAATATTTGGGATAGTTCTGAGGTGTCATAAGCTGACCAAATACAAGTCCTCGAAGAACAAGGGTCATGGAGAGGTGTGTTGGAGATGTTGAAGCCATTTACTCATCTTAAGTAGGTGTTAGTCTTGAGGAGTTGGGAGTAGTTCAAACCTTTAAGGTGTGGAGTCCTTTTTGTAGGATCCTTGCTATCTTTTGGAAGGGTCTAAACCAAACCTTTAGGACATATCCCTAGGTGTGAGAAGGGATCTACATCAAGTGGTTTCAGAGCTTAGGAGTGTCCTTTGGACCAAAGAAGAAGACAAGATGTCAAAGGAAGAGGGATCCCAAGATCTCTCATCAAGGATGACCAATATTGAGTTGGTTGTCCTTGTGAAGAAGCAGATGGCAGAGAGAAGATCAGTCAGGGCTGAGAATCAGGCCTTGACAGATGAAAGAGACCAGTTCAATGGAAAAGTGGAGAGGGGAGAGAGAGACTCTGGAAGAGTTGAAGAAGGGGATGAATAAGAGATCCCTAGGCAGCAAAAACTAGAGGTTCTTGCAGACCAGAGACCCCTGATGAGTGTTCTCAAGTCCATTGAAAGGAGAACAATGGATGTGAAGTTGGATCTACAAGTGTTTGCAAGTAATATGGAACCTGATACAATGATGGAGTGGATAGACTCCTTTGACAATTTCTTTGAGAGTGAAGACATTCCAGAGCACCAAAAGGTGAAAATGGCCCAATCCAAAATGAAAGGGGCTACACTAACTTTGTAGACTTTCATCCAAGATGAGAGGGTGAAAGAGGGAAAGAGAAGAGTTGCTACTTGGAAGAAGATGATGGCTTTTGTGAAGGAATCCCATATTCTAGTGGACTATAATGTCCAATTGCACAAGAGGAGACAAAACTTGAAGCAGAAGGAGATGGATATGAGTTCCTACACTGAGGAATTCATGAAGTTGTGTGTGAAAACCGAGGTAAAGGAGAGTGAGGATGAAAAGTGGCCAAATATCTCAATGGACTGAGATTTTCCATCCAAGAATATTTGAATCTCCACACCCCAAAGATAGTCCAAAAAAGTTTTTAGTTGGCACTTAAGGTGGAGGAGAAGCTAAAGAGAAGGTAGGACCAAAATAGAAGAGGCAAAGGGAGACAACAAAGAGGGGGAAGAAGCCCTTTTAGAGGAAAAGGAAATGGTTTTGGATACCAACGTGAGTCTAGTCAATAAGGGACTAGAGCAGACAGGAGTTACAACCAAGGAGGAGGCTACAATCAAAGATGGAACTTTAGGGGTAGAAAGATCATCCTCTAGAGGAAGATCCCAAGGCAGATGACCTCCTTGATGCTAAAACCGCAACCAAGAGGGGCACATGGCCAATAGGTGTCCAAAGAAAGCTACAAGCTCCATTAGAGAAAGGAGGAGCAACTTGGTGTAGGAATTTGATTGCCAAAGTGTTGCAAGTTCAAATACCTATCAAAGTATCAATGCTCCTAATAGCTATGGCTACCCTAAAAGAGGAGAGGCTCTGATGATGAGGAGGTCAGCGACCACCATGAAGGTACCTGGTAAGGAGCCCCCACAAATAAGGTCTCTTTTCAAAACTACCTATAGGGTGGGAGGAAAGGTATGCAAGGTCCTGATAGACTCTAGTTCTATTGATAAATTTGTGTCACTTAAAATGGTAGAGGAGATTAAGTTGAGAACATTGACACATCCTTACCCCTACAAGGTCTCATGGCTCACCCAAGGTCAGTATGTAGTGGTAGAAGAGCAGGCTTGGGTAGAGTTTCAAATTAGATCCTACAAGGATAGGTTGTTATTTGATGTAGCCAAGATGGATGCATGCCATCTCTTGTTTGGGAGACCATGGCAGTTTGATTTGAAGGCTCATCATGATGGGGTTAGTAAAACCTATTCAATCACCAAATATGGTAAGGTGATCAAACTTTTACCTCTAATGAAGAATGAGATGCAACAAAAGGGAAAGGATGCCAAACTATTGTTGGTAGAAGGAAAGCAGTTCATGAAGGAGATTTCAAAAAAAAGATGCAGTTTTCTATGCCCTCATTCCTAGTTCCAAGGTGGCAAAGATAAAGAAGTTTGCAGAGAGGACATAAGAAGGACAGAGGCACATAGACCCTACAATCAAATAGTTACTTGACAAGTACAAAGGTATCATCTCAGATGGAATGTGAAGGTCCATGCCATCGGCAAGAGACATAAGTCATTGCATAGATATGATCACCAAATAAAGAAGCATGAAAGCTTACTCCAAACCAGAATGCAGAGATGGCAAAAGAAATTGAGGAGTTGCTAGAATCAGGGCTAATTGGGAAAATTCTAAGCCCATATGTATTACCTATTGTCCTTGAACCCAACAAAGAAGCCACTTGGAGGCTTGCACAAACTCAAGGGCCATCAATAAGATAACCATACGGCATAGGTTTCCAATCCCTAGGATAGAGAATTTACTTGATTGCTTGGGGGGTGAAAAATATTTCACCAAAATTGATCTGAAATGTGGATACCATTAGATTAGAATAAGGATAGGGGATGAATGGAAAACAACTTTTAAGACCAGGGAGGGGTTGTATGAGTGGAAATTCATGCCATTTGGGTTGTCCAATTCCCCTAGTACCTTCATGAGGTTGATGAATGAGGTCTTGGTGGAGTTCATAGGCAAGTTTTTGATAGTGTATATAGATGATATCTTGATCTTAATCCACATAAGGGAAAGAGAACCTCAAACATGTAGATACGGTCCTCAAAAGGCTACATGAAGAGTAGATAATGATAAACTTGGATAAGTGTTTGTTCATGCACGAGGAAATCATTTACTTGGGCTTTGTAATCTCACAAGGTGAGTTGAAAATGGACCAGGAGAAGGTAAGTGCTATTCTATCTTGGCCAACACCTAAATCCATGAATGATGTCTGAAGTTTCCATGACTTGGAAACCTTTTATAGGAATTTTATAAGGGGATTTAGTCATGTTTTTGCATCAATGCTTGACACCATTAAAGGAGGACAAAAGTGCAAGTTCAATTGGACCAAGGAGGCAAATGACTCATTTGAGACCTTGAAGAAGAAAGTTGCAGAACAATCAGTACTTGCCCTACTAGAATTCAACAAGATATTTCAGGTGGAATGTGATGCAAGCCACATGACTATTGGGGCAGTACTTAGTCAGGAGGGAAGGCCAATTGCCTTTTTTAGTGAAAAACTAAATGATTCCAAGTGGAGATATTCATCCTATGATTTGGAGATGTATTCTTTAGTTCAGTCATTGAGGAAGTGGAGGTACTACTTATTGCCAAAGGAGTTCATATTTTTCACTGACAATCAAGTTCTAAGTTTCATAAACAATCAAGAGAAGTTAAATAAAAAGCACATGAAGTGTGTAGAGACCCTACAAGCCTTCACCTTTAACCTTAAGCACAAAAAGGGGGTCAAGAACAAAGTTGTAGATGCCTTAAGAAGGAGGGTCTTAACCATCAACCAAATTAAGATGGAAAGTGTTGGCATTGACTCCTTGAAGAACATGTATGATGCTGGTGAAGATTTTGGAGAGATATACAAGGTATGTGAGTCTTTTGGTGAGAGGTATCATGTTGAATTTTCTAAGTTTTTGATCCAAGAGGGATTGCTATTCAAGGGTGGACATTTATGCATACCTAAGTGTTCAATGAGACTGAATATTATTAGGGAGAAGCATTATGGAGAAATGGCAGGTCATTTTGGCCTTGACAAGACACTTGACATTGCGAAAAGACACTACTACTGACCTAAGTTGTAGGCAGATGTTAGGAGATTTGTAGAAACATGTGTGATCTGTCAAAAAGCCAAAGGGAAATCCACCAATGTAGGATTGTACCAGTCTTTACCCATTCCTTCTAGGCCATGGGAAAGCATAAGCATGTATTTTTTATTGGGTCTTCCTAGGACAAGGAAGGGGTATGACAATGTTTTTGTAGTGGTGGACAGATTTAGAAAAATGGCTCATTTCTTGCCATGTCAAACCTCTTGTGATGCCTCATATGTTGCAAACTTGTTCTTCAAAGAGATAGTCAGAGTACACGGTTTCTCCCTAAACATAGTCTCAATTAGAGATGTGAAGTTCATAGGACATTTTCAGAGGATGCTTTGGAAGAAGCTGGGAACCAACCTAGCTTTGTCATCAACCTACCATCCTCAAATGGATGGACAAACTGAAGCTGTCAATAGGTCCTTAGGGAACCTATTAAGATGCTTGACAAGACAACATGGAGAAAAATGGGACAACATGCTATGATAGGCAGAGTTCTCATACAACGAAAACATAAATAGAAGCAATGGGAAATATCCTTTCCAAATTTTGTATGGCATCCACCCAAAGGGTGTGTTAGAGCTGAGGGATTTACCTAAAGAAAAGTCCATTAGTGCAAGTGGTGAAGCTTTTGCCTTAGCCATCAAGGGAAGTCTCATCTCCAACAATCTCCATATAAGTACAAGGCTCATACTGACAAGAAAAAGAGGGATGTGCAGTTTGATGTTGGGGACTTAGTATGGGTACATTTGAAGAAGGAAAGACTCCCAAAAGGCAAACACACAAAGCTCATGCAGAGGAAGATTAGACCATGTCAATTTGTAAAGAACTATGGGAAAAATGCTTATGAAATCCAACTTCCTCATGTTCTTGGATTGTCACCCGTTTCCAATGTATGTGACTTGACACCTTACAAAGGCAATGGTAATGAAGAGGAGGAACCAATGCAAGTTGCAGTAGATGATGATATTCGAAAGCATGATCCACCACAATTCAGCAAGATTTTGGACACTAGAGTCACAAAGAGAACAAGGAAAAAGGAGTACAAAGAGTATTTGTTGGCTTGGCAGGGCACACCAGACTCTAAAGCAGTTTGGATGATAGAAAACCAGATCTCCAGCCGTGGTACAGACCTCCAAACGTTGATCTCAAGTGGGCTTGAGATCTCTTCTCCTAAGGAGTATAGTGCAAGGGCACCTATTAAACAAGACATTCTTGGATCAGAGGATGAGGATTAGGATCATTTTGTAGGTCTTTGGTTTATGCATTTTCATGTTTTGAATAAGGACCCCACCTTGTAAACCAATGTCCCAAATTAGGCATCCTAATAAGCCAATTTGGACAATTTAGTAAATAGGGGTAGAGTGATGTTTTTTTAAATGTTTTGAAGGATTTTAGGGTGTTTAGGTGGTGTTTGGTTGATCCAAGTTATGTGGATGCCAAACTTGTTTTGGTTGACAACTTTTGTCAAAAAATGTAATTTTTGAAAATGTAACTTTTGTAAGCAAAAGTGAAACATTTTGAAATTTGGTTGATGTAAGCCTCTCAATAGCTCTAAAATCTTAAAATTTAGTTGGAAACCATTTCAAGAAGGCATAGATACCTTGTGCACACAATTCCAAAGGTTAGAGTTTTTTGTGGATTGAAGTTTGGAAGCATAATAAACATAAAACTAAGTTTTTCCCAGAAAACCTGATCTTACTGTTGTTGTACGCCCTTGTGCAGATTTTTTCTGACAAAAAAATTCATGGAGTAGATAGAGGATTGAGTTAACTTTGTTTTGGCAGTGGTTTGAGGCCTTGATCCTCTGTGAGCAGTGAGAACCCCTTGTTTTACTAACTATAACCCGGAAAACCAGGGTTTGCCTAGGGTTACGCCTAATAATGGCTATATCTTGCATCTCACTCATCTAGAAGTTCTTTCCTTTGGTGGAATGCAAGATTGGATATTTTACTTTAATATTTCCATGGGTTTTTGCAGGGGAAGCTTTTCTATGAAGAGGTTGAAGCGAATCTAGGTAGGCATCTCCATGTGACTACCTTGGACAAAATTAGGAAAGTCACCCTAAAATCTTATAGTGGAGGAGTACAAGTGTGAAACCCTAGAATGAGAGGTTATTTATGATCCCCCACATTCTCATGAATTTTTTTGGTGGTTGAGAGTCTAGAAATGGGATTTTCTTTGTAATTGAAGCCTATTAGCCCTAATTAGGGGTCTAGGCTTCTAAAGGGTTCAGACCCTTAGGTTATATATCTTGACAATCTCGTTTGGGGATAAGTGTAACTCCATAAAGGGTGTCTAGAATGGTAAATATTTTTCTAGGTTGTGTTCAAAATTTTTGAGTTAAGGGAAAAATACCCGTCAAAAAGGGCTACTCGCCAAGGGGGTAGGTTTCTAAAGGAAGTATTAGGCATTAGTGCCAAATCCTAAAAATATATCTGGGATAGTTACTAGGTTTAATGAATTGACCAAATCCAAGGCCCCCAAGAACAAGGGTCATGGAGAGGTGTGTTGGAGATGTTGAAGCCATTTACTCATCTTGAGTAGGTGCTAGTCTTGAGCAGTTGAGAGTAGTTCAAACCTTTAAGGTGTGCAGTCATTTTTGTAGGATCCTTGCTATATTTTGGAAGGGTCTAAACCAAAGTTAGGACATATCCCTAGGTGTGAGAAGGGCTCTGCATCAATTTATTTGATTGGATCAATGAGAGTTGAACCACTAAAATGGTACAATAGATAATATCTAGGGGATGACAAAGGATGACATGAGGTGTAGAAGGTATTTTTTGAGAATTTTGATAGATAAGAAATCTCAAACACACATTTTTTATAGATAGATAAATTCTTTTTATATCTATACAATTATTAGCATTCTACTAAAATTTAAAGCATGAAATAAAAAGCACATTCAACACATGAGCACCATTTTTTTGTGAAAAACCCTAAAAGGGAAAAACCACTATGATAATCACACTCACAATATAATAAAGCTAATTAAAAGGTTTTAGGCTCACTTCCAAGGAGAAATATGTACTTGATGGACTTGTAATATTAAGGTGCAGTAGGTTAGGGAAACATATAAAGAGACTTGCAAAACTAAGATGCATTATCTCAAGGAAACATACAAAAGTTTATGAACAGACTCACTATCTATTAGCTAAAACTAAAATTACAAAAGTCTCTTAAACATGAAATTGACCTTGAATCTTGGTGTCAAGAGAGAAATATCATGGCAAGTACATTGGATCATGAATATTATCTTCATATCTATTGCTCTAAAGATATTACTATCAAGGAACTTCTCAATAGACTTCTGCACATCATCGATATTAAATATTTTTTAATATTATTCTCATACAATTTTAAATGATTCACACAAATTTTATACCTCAAAATAGTCAACCATAGAGTCTTACATACAAATTTCTTCATCAAAACCCTCAATTAGGTCGGTCATGCTATAATAAGAAATTTAATAAAAAATAGATCATTAAAACCCAAAACAATCACATTTATCTCCTAGAAGAGATAAAGGGGACCAAAACAAAAGATAATACATCCATTCAAGTACATATCAATGAACCATATATTCTACTACAATCTCCAACTTCAACACCGAATAAAAAATATAGAAAGATATTGAAACACATCAACCAGTTAGCCGAAAAACATTATCCAGTACTAATTACTATGTGTTGATCACCATATACTATGGTGAATCCATACTAACAATCTAACTCATCCTCTAGAGTATATTAGGACAAAAAGAGAATGATCTAAATAAGATAGATCAATCAAAACAACTGAGACTCAACACAATGAAGCATACCAAGAACATACCAACATAACTATCTTGTCAATCAAAACCAATACTTGAATGTTAAAATATAATACTGCACAATCCAAAAGAATGTGTCCTGCAAACCACAACCCTTGAATCCACATATGGAGACCACTAGGTAATCTCTAGACCACTCTAGGAGACAACCTTACTATTAAGGAAAAAAAACCTCATCATCTAAGAAATTAGAGGAATTCCTTACCTAATAGTACATCATTCATAAAACATAAATATTATATCCAAATCATCACATCATGATCTCCATGATCTAGAAGGATGCAAAAAATTCTTTCACTAAAACAATAATTACTATTTATTTTATTATTGAGAGTTCCTATACTATAAACATCTAGAACCAACTTACGTATGTAAAACATCAATACTAGACAACATGATAATATTTGAATATCTAGTCTTGGAACATATACATTAGCAATTACTTGCGATTAAAAAAAAATAGCAACCAGGAAATACATAGAAGATAGATATACATGACATCAGAATGCATCAACAACCATAATATCCATGTTTCCATACATCTCTATCATAAATAAAGATTTTTTGCATACTTACACAAATTGATTATGAACAACAAATAATGTACCATTTTCAGCACATAGGACATGAGTACTCTTTCCTACACATTAAAACTTAGTCAAAAAACAACACACTAGTTCACCTTTTTTTATAATGAAATATCCACAACTGTAGATGTTGAGTAATCCACATAGATAAATAACAAAAGTTTCATCAAATAGAGAATCAACATTTGCACTCATAATAATTTGTAAATTATTAAGTGGTGGTGTAGAATAACAAGATCATTGAACTATAAATTGAATAATTTGAAATGGGAAAGAGTTGTTGCAGAGGGGTTAGGATTGTTGGCAATAAGGATGATGTAGGGGAGTCAGATACGGAAGGTAATGATGATGAGAAGTGTCCAACGGTATTTGCCCTACTATTTTTGGTGTTTCTAGTTTTCTTCTGCTTGATTTTTGGTCTTGTGGGTGCTATTGTTTCTTCCTTTGTGGTCTATGAATTTTTTTTCGAGGATGGGGGTGCCTTGGGTTTTGTTTGGAGAGGTGGGAGCTACTATTTATGGCATCTGATAGGTTAGGCCAACTCGGGTGTTATTTTCTGGTTCTATTTTTCCTTGGGATCGAGTGTGAATGTTGTTCTATGCATTATGTGGGGCTTCTGTGGTGGTTGGAGAGCCTATTTGGGGTCACTTCATTAGTGTTTTGAGGGGTACGGTTGGGTGAGAGGGTTTTTCTTTGGGGAAAGGTTGTCTTGGGTTTTGTCTTGGTGGTGTTCCTTTGGTAGTTCTTTCCTTCCCTCCTAGTGTCTTCTTGCTAGGATTCCTTCTTGTTTCTTCATGGTGGTGTTTGGGGGTACATTTTTTTATGCTTTCTGGTGTCCTCTATTTTTGAGATGGCTTTGGTGGAGTGGGTAAATTTTCTACTAGTTTTATCTTTTGGCTTCTCCCTTCCCCTACAATGAGGGTTTTTTTGTCCCCTCTCAACTTTCTTCTTTGGTGGTGTTTTTTGTGTCTCTTTGGTCTTTCCTATGGAGGTGATCGTTTCTTCTATTGAGGATGAGATAGATGTGGCTAGTGTTGGATGATATTAGATCTGCCTAGGTTTTTTGTTAGGGGACCAATGTAGTTCTGACTTTTGATTTTAAGGGCGTTGATGCCATCTTTTATGTTGTTCTTTTCCATAAATGTATTTTTGAGGTGGAGGTCCTATTTGGTAAGATGAAGCTCAGTCTCATGGATATGGTTTCAGGTGCCATACCTATCCCCATTGTTCTGTTTATGAAATTTCTACCTTCCAAGGTGGAGTTTTTGGTTGGTGATGGTACTGGAGTAAACCCTACTCCTATTGAGGTGGAGTTGGGAGTTCTTGTTGATGTTGGGATGTACTAGCGAGGGGTTAATGATGCATTATTTATTGCCTATTGGATAATAGAGGATGGTATTCTACTTGTTTCTCGTACCTTATCTCCAATGGAGGTCAGGATTTTGGAGGGTATTACGTGGTTAACTTTGTTTAGTCTCAAGATCAAGGTTAGGGAATCATTTCAAAAACACATTTTTTTAGGTTGATGGAGCCTTGTAAAACCCATGCTCATGGTTGAGGGGGCCTAGAAAAAACCTACATTAGGTTGTGGGAGCCTTGTAAAACCCACTATCATGGCTGAGGGAGCCTCAAAAAATCCTACATTTGTTGTTCTTGTTAGGGAGAGATTGACTTTCTCATAGTTTTCAAGGGCCTAGGTTGGCCATGTGTTGGTTTTTGTTAGGTTAAATTTTAGATGGCTTGATGATACTGTTAAAGGTTATGGGAGCCTACAAAACCCCTAGTTCTTGGTTGAGGGTTCCTAATAAACCCTTGATCTATGTTTCCTAAGGTCTATTATTTATTTATTTTAGATCACTAGATTTGACCAACCTAGTTTGATGTTCTTACTTTTATGTATGGTCCGGTTTTTTATTATTTTGGCAACTATGTCTTTTTTATTGTATCTTTTCTAGCCTTTGTTTTGGGATCTAGATGCCTACAAGTTTAGAATGTATCAGGTTCTTTTTCAAACCTATGATTTGCTGCTAAGTAGTCCAGTCTATTTCTTAGTGACAACTTTTGTTGTAAAGGGTTTTTGGGCCCCTTCAAAACTTATTTATCCTAATCAAAAATATCTGCACACATAATTATGAATATCTAAACTAGTATCTCTATAACACATAGTCTACCTGAGTAATCAACAACTGAGCACCCAACAAATTATTAACACTTGAAAAACTAAATAAACAAATCAACTTATCAATTATACATCAAACAAATCATCAAGTCGTGAGCTTAAACATATCAACTCAAAATTAGACAAATTGTGAACTCATTAATTGGAACATATCAACTAAACATTTGAAAAATTATCAAGTCATCAACTTGATCTTAAATTAGACAACCACTAGATAGGTAGAACAAAAATAATGTCAAAGAAATTTATCAACACATCAATTGATTATGAAAAAAAACCACACAAGTTTGACATCAACCACAATGTAGAATAGAAAATTATTTAATTTTTCAATAATATCCCACTTTATCATTAATGGAAACACTTGTACTATCAAACTGAAATAAAATATCTACCTTGGCATCAAGGACAAAGGGGATACAACTACAACCAACTACTTACCCATCTTACTTCATAAAAACAAAGATGGCTACACAACTTCTCAAGAAAAACTACAAAAATACAATGATACTATTCTTTCCCTAAGAGAAGCCACTACTTCAATCTAGAGATAAAATATTAACTATAAATCCCCCCTTGGATAGATGCACATCAATAAACAACTATATTCTAGACCTTCATAAACATAAAAAATTCTCCAAAAATATATTCCCACACTTTGTCCTGCTAAGGATATCTTAAAAACTAAAACATGAGAGGGACACCCAAGATTTATATTTTTCTCTCCTCCCTGGAAAATGCATATCTAACTAGTTTCTAGAGAAATATTTAGCACTAACAAAGAGCATGGATCTAAAATTAGCATTTCCTCCAAAACTTTTATCTTCACTCTTCATTGAAGTTATCTCCATCTTTTTTCTTTCTCTGTTCAAGTCAATCTTCTTAACCAGACTAGTCTTCTCATTATTTGCTCTACAAAATCTTTTTTGTCTAATTTTGTTTATCCCATTACCTCTAATACTTACATTCTTTCTTGTATTAATCTTGCACTCAATAGTTTTATGCCCAAGTATCTGGTATGCAAAATAATATCCATTTAAAGACTGAACATGTCTCAACAAGATTCTCTAGATTTTGCTCCAATATTTAACTAAGAGAGACATTGAAAGTCATCATGTAAATTATAATGGCATTTTCAATTGTAACCATGTCATGAAAAAGCACCTCTAAATTAATTATTGTCATCTTTTTCAAGGATCCATAATATGAAATGACATTTAAAATTATCTCACTATTATAAAGGCTTATATTTTGTAGCAACTTTATTTTTCAATTTTATCCTTCCTCTCTTTTCTATTTTCCTTTGAGCTCCTTTTATCTTCTTGAATTTTCCTTGTTCTTTCCTCTCTTATTTTGAATTTAAAAGATTCTTCTTATTATTTTTATTCCTTGTCATATTCTACTACCTTGAGATTAATATTTTTTCTCTTGGGCTACAAATTACTGCTTCGTTTTTTCTTCTCTATAGTTTGCATTGGTACCTTAATAGAAGCCCTCCTTATACTGAGAAATATTTCAGAAGGTTTATAAATCTTAGTAGGAGTAGTAGTGGTAGATGTAGAACTATTTTTGGTTTCATGTCTTTGTGGAGATTATGGAGTGGAAACATGATCTCTCCACTATTACAGGGCCCTAAGATGTACTTTTGGATGGGATCCCTAGCTTTCATGAGCCAACTCTACTTTAGTCTTTTCAAATATTTCATCTACATTCTCTTTAATTATCTTGTTGGCTATCTCACTATATGTCCTTTGGTTTACTGAGGAGGATATTAGCATATTAGATCCATTCAAGTCTAGTTCCCACATAAGGCAACTTAAGAATCCACAATGTCCTTGGTCCAACTACCTCCATGTAGTAGTTATTCTTGTCCACCATGGAATTCATAACAATCTTATAGTTCTTAGTCATATCAGAAAGTATCATATACCTTGATTGCACATCATTTTAAAATTTCTTTAATAATCCCCAATACATTCTCTCACATTTTTTTCTATCCAAAGATCTATGCATGTTATTACTACTCTAGAAGGCTACAGGGATATGTCTTTGCTAAACCACTTTATTAAAAGTACAAAATTCCTTCATAAAATAGAACATATGAAAAATAATTTTGAGTGTTATATTAGAAGTTGCACTGAGTCTCAGTATTTTGTGCAAGTTATCCATCAATTACAATGGCAAGAGCATAGAAAGATCAAAGTCATGTATTTCCTTCATTGTTTGATATGCAATGTAAATGGTGGTTCTAGTGTGAGACCGTTGTCTATTTGTGTAGTAAATCTTATATTTTTAGCATCATAAGTTGTATCCCCATGCAATTTTCATCATCACTTAGGCATCACTTTGGCATTCTCACCTTCCATCTCTGAACTTCTTTATTTTTTCTCACATAGACTTCATGATATATGAGGGCGAATTTCCCTCCCATGTGAGCCTGTCTTGAAATTTCAATCACATTTAATATAGTGGGGTATAAAAGAAAGTGTTATCCCCTTAATTGAATGAGTCCATCTATCCTGTCTATATTATTCAAGTTCAAAATCAATTCAATTTAGTTGAGCAAGTAATCAAGCACATTCTAGATATTGAAGGAGATGTCAAGTATTCAAAATCTAAGTATTAAAGATGACATCCATGATCAAGATTCTAGACAAAATCCTACATCCTACATCATACATGAGATCATCAACCTTACATGAGGACTTCAAAGAAAGACACATCAAGTTATAACATTTCAATTTCAGCAATTCAATTTAGATCTAGCCTCTACCCTCAAAAGGCATACTTTATTTTTTAAATTTAATTTTATTTAGAGTTTTAATACCAAACCTAAGGCTTGATAGAGTAAAACCTCTATTTCTAAAATATTTCTTCTCTTTCTAGATGAAGGTGACAAGTTCACTAGATGTATATTTAGAATCAAGCATAATAGATGAAGATAAGTAGATCTAGATTATGGAGGAGTAGTTCTAAGCAGAAGAAAAATGTTCCTTGCACTACATTGTCTAATGAATTTTGTAAGAAATATTTTTGTTATATATTGAGAAACATTCTAGTTATAGATCAATAATTTCATGCACATCTAACATTCAAGGGACAAGATCACTAGAAGTTGCTTTGTCATGACTTTTTAGGCCCAGTTTATAGTCACAAGTTCCATTTATCTTCCTCATCTTAGATCTATAATTATAGCTAGATATTTGATCTGCAACTACTTGTTCATATCATTTATTTCACTTTTCCATCTTTATCCTTAGATCTCCCAATTATTTTATATTTTTAGTATCCAATTCATCCAAAAAACTAAGAGTTGTAGAATCCAATTGGAATTCATTTATTTTTACAAAAGAATGTTGATTCCATTGATAGAAAATATTGATTCCATTGATATCAATTTTCTATCCAATGTATAATTTGAGAAATAGTTCTAGTTTACATACATGAACATATATACCTTACCTTCCCTACCTCAAATTTTGGTGAACCCAACGTAGTGCTCAAGCATCAATTTTAATTTTTCATATCAAATCTGATATCTATACATCTAATTCAATTATTTTTGAAATTATTTATGAATTACATCATTTATACACTTAAATTACATAAATTTATAGTCCCAAGCTAGCAAAATCCTAAAAGTTTTGATAAAATTTACTTGTGGGTTTCTTAATTTTTTATTTATATTCTCAAATGTGATTGTTATACTGCATGCAATTTTCATATTCAAAAGCATTTAAATTAGTCACATATATCATTTTTTTGGTGTATTTTATTGGTTAATCAATCATTCCGTTGAGATATTACATTGCTTAATCATATATTTTACTTGGATTTTCATTTAAGGCACTGTAATACAGATCCATTCACTTACCTTTCTATCTCTTTGTATTAGTTTCACTTCTCTTTTTCCTACATCTCAGATGGTGCTGAAAAGAAGTGGAAAACGGGGTAGAATTTATCCCTAATCACCTCAAATCACTAATTTCAATATGACAGCCATTCAATTGGTGGAAAAAAAGGAAAAGATAAAAATGAGAAAACAAGTGAAAAAGGAGGTGGAATTTCTCATTGACTACCTAAAATCAGTAGTAGATCCCTTCATGTCTTAATTAATTTTAGGCTTTTACTAATCCTCACTATGGTGCTAGAAAGGAAATAGTAAGTGTAGTATATAATGACAACTACTTTAGGGAACTACAAAAGATAAGCATTTGACATTAAAAGAGAGGGACATCCTTTCATTGAAAGGTTTAGAATTGTGTATGACAAGATTATTTTAGTAAGAAATAATGTTAATAGAGTAATGGTTAAGTCAAAGTATGAGGAGGGCACATGAATACATAAAAGAACAAGGAATCCAAGAGATAATTGAAAGTAATATAAACAAGGTTACATCAATAAATATTTTTTGTGATGTAAATGACAACCAATATATAACATGGAAGTAGAGCATAAAATGAAAATAAAACTTTTCTCCTACAAAACATCACGGAATAAAATAGTTACTAAAAGCGTGAAAGTTCATGCCAGCTAATACCATAATGTAATTAAAATATATTGGTTTACATCTTAAAATTAGTGTTAACATATGTTCAACACAACTATTGATTAGTTGAAAAGTGAATTCTGGATTATAGATGATGCATTCTTAGTTGAAAAAATCTTCAAGAAAGATAATTTAGTGAAATTGGAAAGGATATATTTTGCATTATCCAGGCATGATGGACACTCTACAAGCTTTTCGACAATATTTGATACAATATGAGCAATCAATTCCCTATAGAAACTTAGAGTTTATAATGTCCTCATCCCCTAACCTAGAGGATTTTTTTGTGTTCTATAGGTCGTGAAAGGTTACAAGGATCAATTGGCAATACAAAAACAAGTCAAAGTGTATAAAGATAATTTAAGTTCTTAGTAAGTACCACTTTAGCATTAGTAACTACTTTCTTTATGTTACATAATATTATTATTTTTATTTCTCATGTATAAAAACATTTGTTTGAATGGTTCATGTTTAGAAAAAATTTCAAAAATACTTTGGGCAATTAAAAATTAAGACATTATCAATATATAATTGGTTAAATATTGAAGGGCTCAAACTTCAGATCCCCATAATTATAGTGCAAGAGTGAGATCTGATCACATTAAAGATCAATAAATTTGTTGTGCTTTAATTAAAAAATGTATCTATGTATAGAAATTAAGTTTCTTTTTATTTGTGATGTCTAGCGCTTACGAAAAATTTAACATCATTTTGTTTATGAGTACTGATATTTATGTAAGTAATGCTCATATATCTTGAAGTTTTTGAAAAATAAATCAATCATTAACATTTCAAACATTGAATTGGAAGTTAGTAGTGATTGCATTCAAGAAGTCTTATAATTTTTATGTTAAAATTGATATTTTGAGATTATTCTATTTGTTTTAAATTATTTCCATATTTGTGATATGGTCACAAAATTTAGTTTTTGATTATGGGAAAATAGGTTTTGAGGGGACCCGAAACCCTCATATTTTACCAAGATCTAGAACCCACAGAACAACGATGCCACATAAATTAAACCATTAAAACCAGTAGCCCCAAAATAGTTGAGCTGACAAAAGATAGCTATACACCAACAGTGCCATAGGCAGAAAGAGCTAGCTAGACACTTAAGATATGATCAAGATAAAAAATATTGGCCACATCGAAAAGGCTACAACCTTAACCTTAATAAATATTGATGACGGTTAATAGGCACCCTCAGCCAAACAACAAGGATGTTCCCGACTCCCTTGACTTGAGACAAAGACTCTAGACAATAAAAAAATAGCCTAGCCCATAACAAAAAGCAACCACTTTCTAAAATGGGCCCTTGAAAACTTTCAACTTCTAGCCAGACAAGATTAAACATAAAAGACAAAACATGCTGAGAAGAAACAAGGGGATTTTGAAAGGCTTCCCTAACCTTAGACCTGGGCTTTGTGATGGTTCCCAGAACCACAAAAAAGGGTTTTCAAGTGGCTCCCTCAACCACCTCTGACTGAAACAGAGGCCTTAAAATAGCAACATCCAAGAAGACAAACAACACCGAAAACTCCACCTCTATAGGAGAAAAAAGAAGAGAGCTTGAAAGTGCAGATCCATTGACCACAAAATCACCTACCTCAAGAAAAACTAGGCTCCCATAGACTGATGAGATGGATTTAGCCATGGTGCTCATAACCACTAGGGTGAAGCCAACAAGAAGAAAAACTTCCAACTATAGAACAAAGTCCAGTAACTTAAGAAAAAACCTATTACGCTTAGCTAAAACAAAAGGTTTTTGCAGGCCCCCATAACCTAAATATCCAGGAGAAAGATCTCCTCTTAAACCCTAGAAATTGAGAAAAAGGACAATACTAGCCATCTGCCAACACCACCTAACCTCCATGGTAGCACTCAACCCCACCTCTATAGGAGACAAGTTGTCTCCATCACCATCTTTCTTCACCTCTGAATAAGGAAGGGCCACCTCAATAAGGCAAGTAGTAGAAAACCCAGGCAACATAGACAGGGCATACCAACAAAATATGCAAACCAAATAAAGATTGATTTGAAGAGGACAACCCCTCAATAGATATTCAACAAAGATTGAGGGAGCAGAAAAAACTCCCACCCTTAGGGCCTTGAGCTAGATTTCCACAAGGAACATCTCCTCCTTGGTAAAAAAAAGAGCAACCATGGGAAAAAACCTAAGGCCCAAAACATCAGATGCCCAAACCTTAACAAGGAGGAGAGGACAAGCACATAAAGGTATTTCCCCAACCTCGAGATCATCCTAGGACACTTCATGGCAGGGAACCCCAGAAACACCGCAGGGAGCCATTAGGATGACAGTCCACCAAATGACCAAACAATTTACGGCTAACAACAGGCAAAGCATAGTAGGAAAACACCATTTCCCCCAAAACCTCAAAGCACCCTTTCCAATCTGAAACCCTCAAACACTCCACCATGGCACTAAGTAGGGAAAGGAGGAAAGGGACAACAACAAGATCATGAAGGAACCGATGACATCCTGCCCACCATCCGGGTCACTCCCCTGTAGCATCTCCCACAACCCTAGCCACCCTTTCCCCTTGCGTGCACTCCATAGTTATATTGTTCTAGGCTTTAAAATGTTAATTCACAAAAAATTATTTGTCTTGACTACTTTCTAGTTAAAAAAATATGTCCATTTAAATACTTAAAAAATCAAAATACCTAACTATATGAAGGGAGTTGTACCTTTTTAAAAAATAGAGTGAAACTAATTAATAGATTACCTAATTATTAGTTGACAATTTATCTTCAATTGGGCAAAATAGAGTCATTTTTTTATATTATTTCAATAAATACAAATTTCTTAACAAGTATATTTTTGGAGAATTTATCAAGAAATGTGAATATAAATTCAAATAATGGTGGTCTTACAATAAAAAAGTGTGTTTCTACCTCTTGATAATAACCTCCCCATTGTGCAAAAATATCTAGATTGGTTTGTATTAAGCAAGAAGGCGTCAACTTGGATCTTGATACCTTAGCTTGGAGAGATAAAAGGGATGTTCCGAGGTACATGAGAGTGGATCTTGTTCTAGAAGAAAAGGAATAGTTTTCAGAGAAAATGATAGTAGTTTTTTAGAGAATAATAAAAGGGTTTCCCTAAGTGATAGGTATGATAAATATACAAAGCAACCTATGCCTTAAGAAAAATAAAGATCAAAGATATACTCTAGACCAATTACAAAATCAATAAAAAAACTAAGGAATAAATCTATAACAGTTTATAATCCTTTGAATTTCAAAACAAGTTGGATTTCAAATGGTCCACCAAAAGTAAATGTTATAGGGGAATTCTATATGCTAATTTGGAAGCACTAAATGAGGTAATTTCTATATTTTTTACTCTAATATAGGAGATAAATATTTTAGCCTCCCCCAATTCAAATAAATGTTGTTCAGTCTCTCGCTTATCAAGATTTAACTTTGTATAGCACTGCCTTTCCTTTTCTTATTAATTTTAATCTTGGAATGGCACAACTAGTATGATATAGAGAAGCTATACCCAAGTTTGAGTATCTTAAAAAGTTTCAATAGATGAGCATGTGTGTTATTTTTTTGTTGCATCTGGAATTTTTAGTGTCCAACATGATGGTGTGGTGATGTATTTCTTTGTAGAACCTCTAATTTATGCTATTGATGATTGGTTTTATCACTTTCCCAATGAGTAAAATAATTCCTAGGATCTTATGAGAAAAAAAATGAGGATAGGTTAGGAAGGATGAAGGATAAGAACTCCCTAAATTCTCAATTAACACAACTTCAAAATAAAATATAGGAACCTATGATGGAGTTTGTGGAGAAATTCAGTGAAATTGTCAATAGGATTTCTCTAACTAAAGGGATAACTACTAATAATTAGAATTTTTTCTTCATAAATTTGGTGCTTCCATATATAAACTTTCATTTAAGAAGAGAAAGAGTAGCAGAATTAGAAGTTGACTAGATAGTAGACATAGAATTGGAAGTTGGTTTTATGTTTCTTGATCATTTTGGAAATCAACTCAAACATTAAGTTTCATACATAAATAATAGAAAACTGAAGGATGTGAAATAAATGAACCTCAACATTACGAGTTTATCTCTATGTTAATAAAGATGGTTATGAGAAAATGTTATCATGTTAAGAAAATTTAAACATTTAATGTCATCCCTTAGCTTCTAGAACATTTAGATATCATAAATAAAGCTCACATTTATAATGGATACCTTAGAATAAGATAGATTGTTAGGCATCTAGGAAAGTAGAAAAGGGTAATATTTAAGAAGAAAAATGACATACCAATCCATGACTATATCTTAATATGTTGTATTTGTATTTCAAAGATTATCTGATACATCCAAGGGTATAAGGATAGTTGAATACCTTTCTAGACATTTTTTTAGTACAAAGTAAGAAGTTTAAAATCTTTTTAAACTCAGTACTTGAGTGTGGTAATTTAACTCAAATTCTTATGCTTGTTTTTTTTCTATGACTCTCTCATGTCATGTATTAAGTACAAATAATTTTTTGTAAGATCCCCATTCAAGTAGTATTAGTATTATTTTGTAATTGTATTACATCAAAGAAAAACACCATTATAATGTACATGTGATTATTTTGGGCATGGATGTCAACATAATTTGATGCTACTAGATTTCATTAGCCACCAAACATAAACTAATAATACAATGAATTTATTAAATCGTCAAATTGTATTTTGTAGTACCGCAACAATATGAAATTTCATTCAAATGGCATATTTGTCTTCCACAACTGAAAATGCCTACAAGTCCTGACAAAAATATTACTTTCTTGATTGAAAAAATTCAAATTTTAAGCGCAACAACATCAAATGTACATATTGGTCATTGGACCAGTAGAAAGTCAACTTTACTTCAACTAACATATACCATCACAAGTAGCATCACCACCATTTCACAACGCTACAAGATGCATTATTTTTCTCCAATCTAATGCATATAATTGTTGGATTTCATACATATAATCAGAAACATAAATATGACCATTGACCAGTGCATAATTTACTATCACTACATATGAACTTACATGATTGCATCACACTATACTTATTACATCTACAATTACTTTTGTCGTATGAATAGAATGAATTGTAGATACTATATGTTGTCATTGATACAATGCAAATAGCTATATGTATCTATAAATATTCAATTTTAAGCCTATTTAAGAGTATGCACAAAAGACATATTCACAAAATTCCATATTGTATAATCCATTGCTTATCATGGATCTCATGAGGACATTAAAGTTATATATTTGTACACTGTTATGAACTTATGACTATCAAATACTTTTAAATGCATGATTATATTAGAATTCAAATAGTAAAATTTAATTGTGAAATACACTAAGTCAGCCATTTTCCATTTCACTTTAATATATATCTGAAAGAATTTTCCATGATACATAGACATTATACTCACACTTATCCCTAAATACGTAAGGGGTTACCGTATCCGCATTGATGTACCAATGAGTTCACAATCTATTGTTCTCACGTCTTAATCTCTAACTTTCATATGACATTCCAAATTCAGCGTGCATCGTTATGCGCTGCGAATTGAACCAAATCAGGTCAGAGATTTCTTTTCCCAAGGCCACCATATGTACGTGCACTCATAAGGCAATACCGATAACACATTATAAGCTTTAATAGGTGACGATTTAAGTTCAATTATTACACTTGCAAGTTCCGGATCAACTTCGTCCAATCCAAATTTTCTCACCAGTCTTCTGTTTCCATCGTATACATTGATTCCTTCTGCACTAACCACCATAATCCATCCACTATTGTTAACTGATATACGCATAGTTTCTCTAGGCAAACATATATCGAATCGACACCACCTCTTGGAGTTTATGTTCTCTTCTCCATTCTCTAATTTCCACATTAAACTGTGCTCCTTGTCAAATAAAATTAGCTCACCAATATCACTCCCAGCTAAAACCCAATACTTACTAGCAATGCTCGTAAATGGATTAGCGTCTCCACGAAGAAAATTATCATATGTATAGTTATCAAATGTAACATTTGAATATCTGTAAGCACCGTCACGTGGGGCTGGAATTTTTGTCCACTGCAAATCGGAAACATTGCATGATACAACTCCTCCATTACGTGATACATGATCCAACCAGTAAAAACTCCCTCTGTAGTAAACACCCCGCCCAAAGACCCAAAAATCATGGAAGTCTCCAATCCATCTTTGTCTCCAAATATAACATGATGAATCATATACTTCAATCCACTCTGGGGATGGACCCTTCATACCAATAAATTGCTCTGTGGAAGAATCGAAAGCAATTCCAAAATATTTGTCGAAATCGTTTGGACCCTCTATGCGTTTGGAAGTTCCCCTGCTCTTTTCCTTGCAAATAAGTAGGCCAAAATCGCGAAGCACAAAGAAACTGTTACGTGATATTTCTATTGGATAAGAATGATCACTTACTTTGTAAAACTCTCCATTTCCTTCCATCACCCATGTTTTGATACTTCCTTTGGGATACCCATCAATGGCATGGTAAAAATATTCACTTTCTCCCTCCACCTCTTTTTGGATTTCTTCTCCTTGATGCCATGGAGAGCATGATTGAAATAAAAAGGCAGAGGTGTAAGAAAGATATATGTTTGGGTACATTGTATGCATGGCAGCATATGAAGACAGCATATCATTCCATTCTTTCCACACAGTCCTCAATCTCACAAGGCTTCTTCGTGGGAGCAGCCTTGCTATGATATTCAAAGCGATTTCTTTTGGGATACTTTGCCAAACTCCTATTTCCATCTCCATCTTTGCATCTTACCTATGCTAAAACGCAAGCTTTTATAAATCTTGATACGCAATCGGTATGACGTTTCAATTCAGGGGCTCGACCTCACGTTTCAACATGAGATTTTCCCATCTCTCCCATTAAATGCAGGAGGTGAGCTATTTAGAAAAGTAACAAACAATCCCTAGTGTTTAGAGTAGGTTTATACAAGAAACTGCTTACAGACGAATATATATCATCTTAGCCTACATATTTATGGAATACATTATAAATATCAATAGAATTAAATTAAGTGTAAGGATGATTTTTTTATATAAACGAAAAAATATATATTGCAAGTTACAATTATGAAATTAAAATGCTTTAACATTTAGATGTTTTATTAGAAATTTAAATATCTCATATAATAGTTTATGTATTCAAGTATAATTGCAATATTTTCGGAGCAATCTAGTATATACGAAGCATTCAAGTGGATCTTTCTAATTTTTGTCAGGTAATTGTAGATCGAAATATTATATATTTCACTTATTGATACTTTTAATATTTGTATTGCATTCACATTTGCTTAGAATTTGCTTATCATTTTGATTAGTTTTTTACACCTTAATCCTCAAAAACATCTTTAATAAGATCCTGTTTTTTTTTTAGTCTAGCTTTTCAGTTCTGTATTACGACTTTTATTCTGTTCACATCCTCTTCTAAAGCCATGCTTTATTTAAATGTGCTAGAAGGACATGAGTAATTTAGGGCTCAATTATTTAAGTTGACCCTTAAATAGTTAACTATTTGATTCCATGATCTCACTCCTTATTTAATCAGGTATTTTATTTTAAAAACTTATCATAGTCATCTTCTTGTGTTTTAGATGTTACTTCAGTAAAATTGTAAATATGAATTATCAAGGAAGCTATCTTTTGGGCTAACATATTTCTTGCATTTTTTCTAGCTAGCCCACAGATGTTGAAAAAAATATCTGTAAATCATGTCAATAGATATTATAGAAACAACAATTTTTTTTTAACATTATTCTTGTTTATTTAATTTTTCATTTTTTAAATTTATTTTTTATTATGATATAAAATATACAAAAGTATTATTATGTAATTTGATAAGTACAAAATGTTATACATATTTTTTCATATGAATATCTTTTCATATATTTCTCTTAAAAAATTAAAATCATGAATTATTGCATTGAATTCATATTTATATTTAAATTCTACTTTTATGAAATATATATATTAAAAGAAGATATTTTTAAAGTTTGCATATTTACACAAAAGCAGTTGTATAAATTTTGATCTTTTTTTTTTGTTAACACTCTCACATCTCACTCCACATCTCACTCCTTGTTTCTACTAGAATTATATCTCTTAGCATACTAATTTGTCTCATGAAAGTATAATTGTCTTCATATATTTTTCACTTACCATGTTCAAGAGAAATAGTCCTTGAGCAACATTTAAAATTTAGGTTGAATTCAAACCTTGAATAAAAACATTTTTTCTTTCTCTATATTTTTCTCTTATGGTCATGTCCGAAGAAATGGTGGAAGATATATCCCAACCTAGTAGTCAAACAAAATAACCATTCTCATTAATATTTGTTTATTTGTTGTTTTTGTTTTCTAAATTTACTTCAAATATTTTCACATGTATTTGCTTGTATTTAATTATCAACCTATTATCTCCATAATTCTATTCATTAGGACCAAATTTTGTTTTAAGTAATAATATTTTTAATTATTTTATTTTAATAAAATTCCAATAAAATAATATTGAAAAAAATTATTCCTACATCTTCAGTTCATTTATTTCTCATTAAGAAAATCAAAATTATTCTGTTTTTCAGATTTATAGATACGATCCTCTAATAATACACTAATACTGAAATAATTTAAGTGGTTAGGATAATATGCAGAAACAATAGATATTAAAGGATTGTGTTTCAACATTACTAACCAATAAGTGTGATGTGACGTAAATTTATTATAACCCGTATCCCCAATATATTGATTAATGATTAGAAATTATTCAAAATGGTTGTGGTGCCTTTGTACTGTGAAGATGGAGAAGTTGCTTTTAAATAAAATAGAAGTAGTTCTAAAAGGTTGTGACAAAGGTTTGAATAATGATACACTAGGTCAGGCCGCTATTTGTAGACTTTACCAATGATGGCATCCATTGGAATATTGTCACATCATCTAATTTGGCATTCTTCATTTTAATGAGACATTTTAACTCTAAGAAGAATCAATGTATTTCTCATTTTCTCTACAACTTTTATCTTTCAACAACTCACTTGTAAAACTTTTGCAACTCTATCTTTATAACTCCTAATAAGGCCTTTACTCTTAAGATATTAGTTTTCAAATAATTAAGTTATAATTTTTTTCTCATGCCTTCAATAAACTTTATAGATTAAACTATACTTCATCATACATTTCCATGTTAAAATAATTAACTATATCATTTAATTTATCATAAGCATCACTATCTAGAATCTGACCTATGAAGGCATGACAATCTCCTCTTCTATTATGAAAGTATATTATTTCTTTTAGATATAAGATTTTATGCATTGTATAGATCTGTTATGTGTAAAATAAGAATTGTTTTGTATAAGCCAAATAATAATACAGTTATAATGTAGAAACCACTTCCACCAATTGTTGTCAATATCCATTCCTTTGTTAATTCATGAAATACCTTAGATAATTTTATTATTTTCTAAATTAACTCCTTAATTATGTTAGTAACAAATAAGTCCTCAAAGGTATAGAAGATTAATTAAGGGTAGCTTTTTTCAGGGTCTATAGTGCTCATCAATATTCTACATCTTATTTGATTTATTCTTTACCCCCTAGAATAATTATATTCTCCTTGAAACAAATGAATTACAATGTAGAATAGTAAAGTATAGTTTGCACTCATGAGTAAACCCATGGTTCCTAAAATTAAACCTTTCCTCATCTAATATATCTATTAGAATATAATAAATCAAGTGGCCTATTAATTTAAATTTGTATTGAATACTAGAGGAAAGCATCATTAATATTATTTTCTATATTTGGTTGTGTGTCAATTCTAAGAACTTTTGAACACAAAGAGATTAAGAGGGGGGCTTAATGAATCTTTACTCAAATTTTAATAATTACATTTGTATATTAAACTTAAAATTAAATCTTCAGAGATGAAGAATTGAAATTAAAACATGCACTACGGCAATCCACACAAAGACACCCATATTTTTGCATTTAGAACTAAATAAGCGAGAAACCATGGTGAGAATTATCTGACCCTCTATGAATAAGTTATTATAGTATTATTTTAAGGCTTACTACTTAAGGAAGCTTAGTATTCCTTGGTGAACTTTCTAAACAAAATTATAAGATAAATGTACCTACTAAGGAGATTCAATATATTTGTTAGCATCCTTCTTTAGATATGAGAAATTGACTACTCAGCTCTCATTAAATTTTTTATATTTGGTCTTTGTATTGGGTGTTAGTAGGTTGATCATTTGGAGCAATGAATTTTTTTTTCTAATAAATGGTATCGAAGTTGGATCATGAGTTTGAATCTCCTCAACTGGCATTGAGGGAGGATCGTTGGACTATTTACTATAATTATCTTTAAGATTTATGACATGTACTAATTGACTCTTGTAGATCTATTTATCTCTCATGTTTGTATCGGACATAAAAAAAATTATATCCTTAATTTAAACACATCACAAATAATTTTTTCTTCTATTTATATCCTCCATAATACCAAAAAAAAATAATGATGTTGTCTCAAATATTATGTTTAGATAGAATGTGTAATAATACAAAGTTTGGCTCAAGACATATCCATCATGAAATAAAACAAGTTGTGAAGCAACCCAAAGTGTAACAAGGCCCCAAAAAAATCACAAAAAACCCTCCAAATAAATTGTAATAGGTCAAGATCAAACCACAATAGCAGGAACCAATATTGTCATCCCAAACATTGTCAACATTGCCAAAATTGTCAACTACACACATGTATGGTACAAGGGATTAAAAAACAACAACATGAAGACAAAGATTTAACAATTTATATTATCCAAAACATCCATAAAACCATATTCTAAAGTTATTAATCATTAATTGTTGCCGCAAGTACATAAACCCACTAAAATAAAGAGAACATAACATTTTGAACTGATTGTGACATTTCAACACTTTAGATAGTGTATTAATGAATTGTAATAAAACAACTAAAAATCACATGATTGAGCCCCTATACCTTTTTAATCATATCCCCAAGTCAACACAAGCATATCAATCACTCTAGAGGAAACTTGAGCATTCTAGTGAATATTTAAGATACTTAACATTGTTATATTGCAATTAGCATGACAATCACTTCCAAATATTACTATATAATGTTAAGTCATGAAAGTATGCAAAAGAAATATTTTCTACTATCATACACAACTCTATAAATAAAAGGTGAGGACTTGCAAGGCATTGGATTGTCTCAAACCATACACCCATAACCAATCAATCAGTGAACATGGCAATAGTCCATTAAAGAAGTTGTTTTGAGTCAAAATAGTGCAAGAGATAACTCTCATTATCCTATCAAGTGTATTTTTACAACCCATGATAATAAAGTTTCATAATTCACATCACAAATACTAAACATGTACTTAAACAAGCTAGCAAGGGTTATTGTCTACAATGTTTTGTATTTCAGTAGTGATTACTAAGTGACTATGTGCCCAAGACTTGTCTAGGCTATGGGTTTTGATGTTTAGCAGGCAAACATTCAACATAAATTGCATAAAAAGTTACCAGATTTTCACTTTCAGGATCAATCAGCAAGAGCCACCATGTTGTCAAGAAAAAGGTGTATTTAAAACATATTACATTATATTCAACTATAAAAATATAATAACTATAAAGATTACATAGCTGAAGAAAACCATTTCATTTCATGAAAATGAACATAACATAGAAAGATTTGTGCAATCTTTTTTGAAAAATAATGTAATCTTTATTTATTGAATATAAAAATGTACATGTAGTCTCACACAAGTCGTGAGACTGGCCTTTACTGCTTTGAAACAAAAGAAGAACAACAATTACATGAAATAAATAAATTAAAGGCATAAGCATGTAAAGAGGGTAACAAGTCATTTCTTATATGACTCATTAGGAATCCTCAATGGTTTTGTCAAACGTGATTGTCCCTGTACATCCTGAGTCCTTCTAAGTGCCCGGTTTCCTGCATTAGTTGCAACAATGATGTTAGATCTTCAAGAATCGAATCAATGACTAGTTATGCACTATATGATCATGTGCTTATACATATATCTGTTGATCTCAATATGCATAAAAAATGTAAAGACATATTTCAATAATATAAGAAGGAATCTTTTGCTAGCTAGTTTGTTCCATGTGTAGTAACAGGTCTAATCCTTTTTACTTTCAGCATGTGGGGTAAAATGTGGCTCCCACAAGGGTTGAGCCCATCATGCAAATGAAAGGTACAATAACTACATTTTCCCCTAAGACTATTTAAGTCCAGAGTCCTACCAAAGGAATAATCAGATTTGAAAGGAAACTTTGTGTTTGTCATCCAAGGATTCTTTTGGCAGAAACTCTGGACATAAATCATCTTAGAGTATTCATGCCTCTGATGCCTTTCATGCAGTAGAATACAAAATTATTATCATCTAAGATAATGCAAATAATAGCTGATCAAAGTGCTGATTTATTGTGAACTATATCAGTGATCTAAAAAAGATATAGTCTCAATCCAGTCATGGTATAGTTCATATAAGAAAGAAAAAGGAAAAAATGATCTTATACACCATCAAAGGAAACACTCAGTAGACAAATTTTATACCCCAAGAAGAAATCACATATATGCATCCTAAGAAGAAAATAACAACCATATGGGATGAGCCTACATTATTAATTTTAATGCAGTGATGAATAGTGAAAAAAATATAGCCAAGGAGCATAAACATCAAACAATATCTCTATAATCTAAGTTACAATCAGAGCTACAAGAGCTAATCTACTTCATCAAAGAACAAATATCAAAATCCACATAGTACTCAGCCTAATCTCAAACTCAAAAAGAATTCATCTGAATAGTCAAGACAATGTCAAATGAGGAGGAGCATCCATGAGGATATTAGCGACACATAGCAAGTACTAATGCCAATAAAATTAAAAAATAGTGGTCTGAGTATAGCATAGAGAATTAGTGACAAAGTGGGTGAAATTTGTGAGTCAAAAGGATTGCAGTCATCAACAAATATAGAGCAGTCAAGTGTTGTGTATAAAGAATGGATTTCTTCATTAAATAAAGAAGAATGCACTACCAAATGGAACAAAAAAGAAGAATCCAGTAGTAGTGACACCGTATGTGAAAGGTATATAATGGATAGAGATGTTTTATCTACCGTGATAAGAAAATAAAAGACAATGGTTAAAAGTTGCAATCATCTCTCCATTAACTCAACAAGAAGCCCTGTAAATACTTCAAACAACTAAGTCATGTGGGTATAAAGGAGATCCAAGAGGTATGAGTTTCATCATTTTTGTGACTTTGAGAACAGTAAATTTAGAGAAGCTTCTCATGAAAATTTTGATAAGAATGGTATTAATAGAAGCATATTGACATAGCCCCTTTGGAACAGACCAAAACAAAGATCAAACTAATAAATATATGGCAGTTCCATAAGACATGACTAGAAGATGAGAACGATACTCAAACATAGCGATATAGACATATGTTACATCATTATAGCATAGTTGAAGGAAGTCAAGTCCAATCTGATAACAACTGTGCAATAACTTTAGTTATTTTTTCCCCAAAAGGCAACTAAACAGAGGAAAATTGGGATGCAATTACTAGAAAATAGTAATGCGAAAACTCATAAATAATTATAGGAGAAAGAAACCAAGAATGTAATTCTTAAAATGAAAAGTAGTCCTCATGTAAGTTCAAATCAACTTATCGGTCTCCAAAGATGAAAGTGTAGCAGAGATTACTTTAGTGGCGAATATTCGCCAATGGCGAATTTCTCATGTCGACCATGTCAGAAATGGTGAATATTTTGTACCAACTGGGGGTGGCCATGTCGCTAGAACATTATCAATTTCCATCAAAGTCACACCCGATCGCCATATGTTTTATGCAATTAAATGTTTCTATGCAATGATTTCACCAATATAATATATGGTGGACACATGGTAAATTTAATTGTTTTGCCTACACTCTCTAAGGTTGCCTTAATAGATGACCTTAATTCGCCTATAGGCATGTGAAGATTTGTTAGCCAGGGGGACCCAATTCACTTGACATCTTGCCGATGTGTGTCTCCATTCACCCTAACTTTAACCAACTATATTGTATTCACCTATTATTTACATGACCTATAATTGCCTCGAAAATTACATAAGTCATATTTGGACGACCTATAATCACCTCTAAAATTACATAAGCCATGTTATAGTTATGCTGGATTTGCCAAATATTTGTATACCATATAAAATTCCTACTGATTTTGCCATATAAGAATTGGTATAAATACATGCAAAGATTAGATCTATCTCAATACAATCTAGTGGGTTCTAGGCTCTGAATTATGATCAATAGTGAAGTTTTAGACCAAGGAAAATCATTGTTGTTGACTGCATTGGTGACTGCTAGTGACCTAAAGCCTAAAGGTGAGAGGTCATATTTTTGAAGTGGTATTTTATACATTATAGTCTATTATTGCTTCTTCAACAAATTGATATTTTTTTGGCAGCCTTTATTTCATTGGAGATGTTGAACAAGAAGAGGGGTAGGAAACCTGAAGGTGGGGAAGGCCAAGAGAGGCCAACAAAAAGAAGAATGTTGTCTTCATACTTTGGCATTTAAAAAGATTATGGTGAAAATTAGGAAGGTACATCATCACAAGTACAAGTACAAAATTCACCACCTGCACCGCAGTTGAGGACGACGGCGAACCTGATATCTCAGATCGGGATGATCTTGAAGAAGATTGTCTGGTAGATACCCAAGTTAGCTGGTATGATATAATTGACCTGGGTGATAATGCCATTGATGATAATGCACGGAAGGGGAAAACAAAAGACATATCAAAAAATGGTGAGCCACAATCAAAAAAAGATCGAGAGTGGGATATGTCGGTGAGGAATTTTCAAATTAATTGGGCATCAAAGAATCCATTCATTGAACCAGTGGAGAATCCAATTGAAGGCGAGTCTCCAATAGAATACGGGTATAAGATTTGCACTTGGAAACATAACAAGGAAATTAGGTTGCTGCTAAAATTTGACACCATAGAAAAGCATATGGGTAAAGTTTAAGAAAAACAAATGATAGACGGGGTTGAAAAATTAGTGATAAGATGGAAAATAGAGGAGGAATGTAAGCATGTGAGGAATGCCAAAGAGTATTATTTTCATGATAAATTACAGACAAAGCCTGTTGAAGTTAAAGGTTCTATTAAAGCTATTTTTGGAAAAGCAATGCAAATAGAACAATTGGGAAAAGTTTTTCAGTTAAGCATTGTTTTTCATATTTTGAGCAGAGGGCATTCTATGACAGGTTTCCCATCAATTAGTGGTTTATTATAGTTTTTGAAAGTTCCTAACTATCCTAATAGACACTGGTCAGTAAGCAGTGGATGAGAATGGGCAAGTTGTCTTGCTGAGGTTGAAAAAGAAGATATACAGGAAAAAATAAGAGAGTCAAACTTCATTGTACTTTTTTTAGATGAATTTACGATAGTAGACCATACTTCATGGGTATGCATGCATGTTTATATTATAGAGAATCATAGCTACCAACTTTGTCTACTATTTGTTGCTAAAATGAAGGAGAGTGCGACAGTGGAAAATTTATTTCAACTAGTAAAGAGATGTTTAATTGAATATGGAGGTATGGATGACATGACGGTAGCCAAAAAATTGGTTTGTGCTGGAGAAAATGGAGCTTCAGTAATACAAGGTCACAGGAATGGTCTTTGTACAAATATTGAAACTTCATTTGCACCATACATTACTGTAATTCACTGCATGGATCACATAATGAATCTAGCTTTTGGAATTGTGAGCAAGTTTGCTTCGGTTAAAAAAATTGAAATTTTTATCATAGAGCTCTACTCACACTTTTGTCAAAGTCCCAAGTGATTTATGGAATCTCAACACTTTGCTGATGGATTAACTGATGGGAACAAGCTTCTCAAGGATAATGATACCAGATGGATCTCTTTGGATGGTCCAGCGCATCGAGTGTTTTTTAGAATATCCATCCTTGATTGGACTATTTCACACAACTCACGACGAATAAGATCAACCAAAATTTCCTGAACTTCTTGGCAGGTTAAGTAATTTAGAGACACTCTTAACTTTAGCAGCTCTTCTTCCCATGCTAGAGGAAATGAGGAATATTATGAAGGCTACCCAAAAAAGAGCTCTGTATATTGCAGAATATGCTACATTGTGTAAGATGACATGCATGACCCTCAACAATCTCTATCAAAATCAACCAACACTATCTGATGAAAAACTTGTTAAGTGGCAGCTACTCACAGATTTGAACAATCCTGATAATTTTTTACAAATCGGTGTAGATGGGGAGGCATGTGCCAATGTACGAGGAGTTGAGATACCAATGCACTTCTATGCCCTGGTCAACCCCGAGGAACCAGGAAAGTGCCCCAAGAAGCAAAAAGAAAGACTTACAAGGGAAGATTTCGAGAAGATTGTTGAGACTGTAACTACTGCTGTGACGAAAATTGCATATGATCTTTCCTCAAAAATTAGAAGCAGATCTCCTCCTGACAACCTACTCGGAGCCATGTCTATTGTGTTTCCTCCTGTGAACCAAATACCAGTGTTTTGCATAAGTCTTTGTCTTGCTGGTGAACATAACCAAAATCTCCAAGTGTTGATAAGTGTTGACAAGTAATGATAGGTGTTGACATCAATGACAAACCATATCAACATATCCAAAATACCAACAACAACATCACATAATTTCTTCACACAGAGATTTAGAGAATAAATTATCAACCATAGATAATAATAACAGAGAATTGATTTGAAAATGAAAGAATCCACAACACATTTGCAAATAAGATAATTGGATTTGTATTTCTTAAAAAATTGTATTACATCTTGTCTATATTGTAAAATCTCTATATTCCCAATTCTAATTCTCCCCTCTCATCTCCATTTTTTAACCACTTATATATGTGGCTCAATGGGCACCATACCCCTTTTGAGATGAAAAGTCACCATTTTACATTAAAATTAACAAAACCCTTTGAATTTAATATATAAACTAGTTAGTCAATAACCTTTCTTTAACCTATCTTTTAGGTTTTCTTTTGGTGGGAAGCCTTAAATATCATTTACAAATAGGAAAATTTATATGGTGGTAGGAAACATCCTCTTCTAAAATGAGTCTTCATTAGATTTTATATTTGTATATATTTTCAGTCCTATTCGACATCCTCTTTCATGCAGGTTGAAATAATAGGCTTTTCATCCTTCTTAAGGTCCTTTGTATGATCTACAACCAAAAGAACATTGTAAAGACCTAATATTTTTACTGGAGCTTGGAAAATTGATTTTTGGAAATTATTATTTCTTATATTTTCACATTTAATTCATTGTAAGTTTTTGTTCATATCATCTTTTCTAAAGATCAAAAACACTAGTCTTTCATGGGGTCCATTGGAATTAATTTACTCATATTCTCCTTTACTCAAGGTGCTCAAATAATTTATCATACATTATGTGTCATTTCCATAAAGTGAACACCATTTTTAATAGTAGAGTGCATTAAATTATTTGGAAATTTCAAGCCCCAATAATGGCTCTGTCTAGGGATGTTTACCCCTTATGGGCATAGCAAGAATTTAGATCTCTAGTGGAGTAGACCATGTGCCTTATTCATTAACCTGATTTGGCAGCCTCAAGCCCCAAAAGTGAAAATATATTTTTCCCTCTATTAATTACTTTATTTTGGTCACGTAGCAACATTGCATTTTCAAAAACATCATGATCATTCATCTTGGTACTATCCCATTCAGCCATGCCATTTATTGTTTCTAAAATATTTCCCAATTATTGATGAAATATTGATGCTATAGTGTGTTCATTTGGTGTAGGTGATTGTATCAAATTAGTATTAAATGTATTACTTGAAAATATTTATTCCTCATCATATAAAGGATTTGAGCATACATGAAAATCATTTTCACATATACCATGGCAATAGGGAATATGATCTTCCTCTATCACTTCATTAGATAAGGGGTTTGAAAATATTTGAAACCCATTTTCAAATTTACATACCTCTTCTTTATCAATTGTATCATCATGATACTCAGGTATGGATTCACTTTCCTCATGACTGGTATAATATTCTTCATCAATGTTATCAATAATTTCTCCAATTCCTGACCCACAATTGTGAATGTTATCGATTATTTCATCATCTAATGGGCCTTTTAAAGGGATAAGTGATTCTCTTATATATTCATCTTTATTTGCATCTATTATGCTGATGTTACTCTTCTCACACACATCATGTAGTGACCTATTCACCTCTATAGTGATCAAACATGCTAGTTGTAAATTATCAGGTCCACATTCCCTCATGAGTAATTCCACACATGTAGATATATTAGGCCTTATATCATCAGGTATTTGTAAATAAGTTATGATGATCCTACCAATTAATCCTTTTATAGATTCACCTTCCTTTCTCATTATGTTGAGTAATGCATTAACTTGTGTAAAGGGATAAATATAATGATATGTTTGAATCTGATTATAGAATGTACAACATTGTGGAGAATGGATTGATGGATTGATGGTAGATCTACATTTTCTTCAATGATTCCATAGAAATCCTCTATGAACCACCATTCAAGTTCCTCTCATGATGAGATGCTTTTCAAGGACAACAACCTAAAAATATGCTCTACAACATCTTCCAAAGTCATCACAAACAATTTATGATCAATTCCTTCACACAAATTTGAATATTTCAATAAACCAGTAGAATGCTTTGAGGTGTTGAATTGCTGATTCAATTTCCTATCCATGGAACCTCAGCATATGAGTTTTAATCTCATAGGGAATTTAATCTATGCATTCAAGAACATTACTAAAATCTAATGGATTGAATGTTTTAGGAACATATCTTTCCTTTGAGGTTGTGTTTGCCACTTTTCATGTGTATATTGTATCCCTGAAAAATAAAGCTTCATAAGAATATGGATACTGATACATTTTGGATTGATATTATTTAAACAACTAATCTTTTATTCATTAATTATACATAGAGTCACCACCTCTTTCACAGAGGAGAAAATTATTTTCTTTCTTCTGAGTTCTTTCTTACAAAAGAGTTCTTTGTTTGTTTGTTCTTCCCAGTAGAGATGCCAATATGTTGGTGTTCAAATCAATAGATTGGAAAAGTTGTAAGGTAATCCCAACTCCTATCTTTAAACTCTCCAATAGATTTGGCCAAATAAGAGAGTTAACCTTTTCAGGTTGCTAACTCCCTCACTTCAGGCTCTATAGGACCTAGGTAGGTGTACCTACTCACCAATTGATCCTCTTACTTGGTGCTTTTTATAGAAAATTTCACACTGTATCTTGAATTTCTAATTTATCTCAAAGTGGCATATATCTTTGGGATAAATTATCTTGTAATTATTATTACTCTAACTTTTTCTTAATTCTTATTTCTCTAATTTGATTACATCTTGTTCCTACTCTTTACCTCTATCTCCCACTTACATGAAACCAAAATTGAAAAGTAAATAACGATTGAATTCAAATTATATATAATAGACTATTGCCTTATTTATTTTGGGCAATAGAGTCATTCACTTACAAACCCTACATATAACTTTGAAAGACAATTTTTAAATCCTCCCTTGGATGGATATGTCAACTACCCAACCTCCAATGCTATATACCTATATGATATTCTTCATAGTTAGTTTAATTGAATTTAACTTTCCTTTTGAAAGACCAATTAAACAAGGCACAACAACCAGAATGATTCTCAAATGTATCTTGATGATCCAACCATGCAACATCACATAATTACTTCATGCAGAGATTTAGAGAAGCAATTGCCTACAATAGATAATAGTAACAGAGAACTGATTTGAAAATGAAAGAATCCACAACACATTTGCAAATAAGATAGTTGGCTTTGTATTGCTTGAAAATATATATTACATCTTTTCTGTATTCTAAAATCTTTGTATTCATAATTCTAATTCTCCCCTCTCATCTACATTTTTTAATCACTTATATATGTGACGTAATTTTCACCATACACCTTTTGGGATGGAAAGTTGTTGTTTTACATTAAAATTAACAAAACCCTTTGAAATTAATATATAAACTAGTTAGTCATTAACCTTTATTTAAGCTATCTTTCTGGTTTTCTTTTGGTCGGCAGCCTTATACTTTAGTCATGAATCTGAAAATTTGTGTGGCGGTAGGAAACGTTCACTTCTAAAATGGGTCTTCATCAGCGTTTATAGTTTCATATTGTTTCATTCCCAGACAACATCTTCTTTCATGCAGGTTGAAATAACAGGTTTTTTCAGCCTTCTTATGGTCTTCTGTATGGTCTATAGACAAAAAAAAATTGTAAAGACCTAATATTTTTTCTGGAGCTTGGAAACTTGATTTTCTGAAATGGATATTTCTTATATCTGCATTTTTCCTTCATTTTGATTCTCTGTGCATATATTATTTTCTACAAATCAAAAACACTAGTCTTTCATGGGTCCATTGGAATTAATTTACTCATATCCTCCTTTACTCTAGGTTCTCGAATCATTCATCATCCATAATATGCCATTTCAATGAAGTGAACACCATTTTTAATAGTAGAGTGCTTGAAATTATTTGGAAATTTCAAGCCCCAATAGAAGGTACAAAATTGTGATCTTTAGAAATAACTTTATTTATAGTGACTAAGAGATCCCTCATTGCAGTGTGAAAATAGCAGAGGATTAGAGTGACAACCATCCCAGCTATGAAACATTAGGAGATCCTTCTAGGAATATGTTTGAATATTGTTATAATCCTTAGATCCAAGTTAATGGTTTGATTCAATGACTGTAGCTCATTGTTTCCACTTATTTATCTCCATTTAAACACATTTACCATAATTCCAATAAATTCAATTCAACACAAGGGAAAGAAGAGGCACATTCAATACACCTAGAAAATTTGATTAGAATATAGATCTGGAAGGTTTAGGTCTATCAAATTCCTTTCTTTATCTAATGTAATGGCCCTTAAGAAAAAATAGTGGTTTTCTACATCTAGCGGTCGACACCCTAAATTTCTCCATCACACAAATATGTAAATGAAGTAAGCCCCACAAAGTTTTGGATAGTTATGAAAAAAAACATCATTAAGAAATTTAAACATTTAACACCATCTCTTAACTTGTAGAAAATTTAGATATCATAAATAAATCTCACATTTCTATAATGGATACCTTAGAATAAGATAAATTGTTAGACCTCTTGGCATGTAGAAAGGGATAATATTTACTTGTAGAAAAGTGACATACCTATCTATGATTATATCATAATATATTATATTTAAATGTCAAAGATTATCCCATACATCCAAGGGTGTAATGGTAGTTGAATACATTTTTAGATAATTTTTTAGTATAAATTAAGAAGGGAAAAATATTTATAAAATTTGTGTGGACTTTTAATTGAAATTTCAATACTTTTTTTTTCTATGACCCTGTTGTGTCATGTATTAAAAGTCCAAATTGTTCTATGCAAGATCCCCATTCAAGTAACATTAGCATAATTTGGAACTTGTATTACTGTAATGAAAAACACAAATATAATGTACATATGATTAATGTGGGCATGGATGTTAACATAATTTTATAATACAAGATTTCATTTGTCTACCAAAGAAAAACTAATATTACAATAGATTTATTGAATGATCAGATCATATTTTGTATTACTGCAGCAATATGAAATTTCATGCAACATCAAATGTACATATTGGTCTTATCTTCAGAGTTAGTAAACTTTCACTATTATTCTTATCATACAAAGAAAACCTTTCACTATTCTTTTCTTCTATATTCATTTCTGTCATCACCATATTCATCTTCAAAGTAGGAGGTGTCCATTAAATAATAAATCTTTTTAGAATAATATCTATCATCTACTCTTTTATTTCTATCATCTCTCCTATAGTTATGTTTTCTCTTGTTATCATAATTTGATCTTGTTGGCATTGCATGAAGATTGCATTGATGAAGTATAGTTTTGTCCTTGATGTCAATAAGCAGCAGGTAATGAAGAAGTATTGCAACCAGTAATGATGCAGTAAACCAACCAGTAGTAAAGTAATGAATGCAAACTGGTATTATTATTGAACCAGAGTGATCAACTGGTAACCCTACCTTGTTGATAAGAAGAACCCTAACCAATGGATCTTGGAGTATTAGTTGTGATGATCTATGACAGAATGGTCATCAAACATGAAGATGCCATGTATGCATATTGAACGTGATGAGTTTTGAAGTGGATTTGGTGCGTAGAGATAACCATTTATCTTTGGAATGATCAACTACTTAGCATGAACTGACTAGCATGTGATGAGATACAAGATCCAATGTGCAGTGATCCAGGAGTGGTTGAAATTATCATGAACAATGTGTAGTTGATTGCTATGTAATCTAATGATCAATATTGAACTAGTATGTTTGTAATCACTATGAGAATTGTAGGTTTTGTGTTATGTTACCGACCTATTGTATTTGTTTTTAAGGTAAAAGAGTTCTTTATATTTGTGTTGGAAAATTTGGTTAAGTGTGATTGTTGCCAAACCAGAAAGTGTGTCTACAAAATGTTGTGATGGTAGAAAGGAGAAGAAAAAAAATTGTTTAAGCAAAGTAGTGCTATTATCAGATCAACAAAGAACCTATTGTTCTCTAACCATTAAAATAGTTAAATCCCCTAACCGGATAAGCTTTAATAGGCTTCTTGTTGATATACTCTAACAAGGTGATCCATTAGTAAAATCTTCTAATAGGGAAAATTACATAAGAGTTCAGAATAATTATGGGTATTCACCCCCACCATGCTTTTTCCCATTTGATTTTCCACGTGAAAAATCATTGTGTCAAGGGGTGAATGATTTTGTGATGTGTTTTTGATATGGTTGATTTGAATGATTGATAAATACACTTAGATATGTTTCGATGACTGGGAATAATTTGAAATGAGTTATTATTGATATTAGTGAAGTGATTCAATATTTTGGTTAAATGGTATTTGATTTTTAGATCAGTTGCATTATATCATTAATGTTCTGGTCAACTAGTAGAGTTTGATAGTGCAGTTACAGATTTTGATACAGTGACTAAATCAGTTAGTAAATAGTGATTTGATTCTGAGTTGGAATTATGTTTGGTGAAAGTTTAGTATATTTTCTATCTACTGATTCACTTCCCCCCTCTCATTTATTGACTGGATCCATAGAAATTCATCATATTATGAGATATTTTATAGTTATCCTCTTTGAAACTAGATATAGAAGTATAACAACCATTTCTTGAACAATTAAAATATTTAAATGACTCATTCTTCTTACAAGGTTTTCTTCTACTCTAGTCATGTCATTGGAATTTCTTATTTCTTGTTCATCTTCAATATTCTTAGTAACTTTGAATGTTTCTTCCTTCCCACTGCACTAATCATGAAGTTCTATAATCTTAAAAGAAAAGAGAGATCCATAGTCCTGATCTAAAGTATATTTATACATATCATGACTTACTTCAATGGAAAATATTTTAGGGTTATAGATTTTAGGCAATGTTCTCATCACTTTCCCCACAACTTCAATTTCTTCCACTGTTCCACCAATACTTTTGATTGCATTGAGTATCTCATTCACTTGGTGCTTGTAACTTTCAATGCTCTCATTATCAAACATCCTTAGTGTCTCAAATTTTTACTATAGATTTTGAAATTTTACTTAATTGGTCTTCTCATCTCATAAATGTTGCTCAATTTTTCCCAAATTTGCTTTGCACTTTTACTTCCATTGATTTTAAAAAACTCCGAGTCACTCAAACTACTAAAAAGTATATTTCTTTTCTTGGCATTACTTTTATGATTCTTGACATCATCCAAAGTAGTACGACCACCATGTGGAGTAGTATTATAACTAGACTTCAAAATGTTCCATATTCCAAGAAGTGGAGAATTCTAATGATATTCCATTAGTGACTTTTAATTAGATTAGTTTGTATTATCAAATCTTGGCACCTTCAAATAGATTTGTATTATCTCAAAGGAACCTTTCTTTGATATCAATTGTTGAACATACCACATGACTAAGGGGGAGAAGTGAATCAATCTAGACCTTAAAACATGTTATAACCTTTTAAACTTAAAACCACAATTAACTTATCTTTGGACTTATAAAACATAAAAAAACAAATCACCATACTCACAAGAACATCATATTTTCATGGAAAACCCATGGAGGGAAAACCATCATTAGAATCATACTCGCAATATCAATATTAAATTACAAAGTTCTAGGCTCAAGGCTATGGAGCTCATTGCACTTGATTGGACCTGCAAACTAAGGCATACAAACTTAGGGAAAAATACAAAGATATACACAAGATACCTAGTGACTCACTTTATTTTAACATGTATAAGGAATAATGAGTTATACTGACCAACATGTCCTTATCATGAAACTATCCTTGAACCACTTTACTAAGAAAAAAATATCATGGCAAATACCTCCAACTTCATTGAAGATATGATTGTCAAATCTCATCACCAACTGAAATTTGTGTTTCTACTACTTCCACATCATTTAAATCCAATTCAAAATAATCAAAACTCTAAATCACCCATATACACTTACATTCATATAAGGTTATACATTGAAACCCTCAATTGGTCTTTCATAGATAGAATATACACAAATTACATTAGGTCATCCACCTAAACTAAAATTACACAATGTGGTCCACTCTAAGAGATAAACAAGACCCAAAAATATCTTAACATATCTTCCTAAGTCATTTCCAATGAATTACATATTCTACAACTTTCTTGTAAGTCAACATCAAATACAATATGTAAAAAAATAATGAGGCATGTTGATAAGTTTGTCCAAAAATATCACCCCATGAAAAATAGTCATTGGGAATCTACATACACCACTGTGAGACCCTTCTCAACATTCTCACTCAACCTCCAATACATATTTGGACCAAAACATCTTGATCCAAATAAGATAAATCATTTGAGTTAGCTAGAGACTAGCACAACTGACAATGCCAAGCATAAAATAACATAAGTTCACTTGTCCAACAAACCAACACTAGAAATATGAAATAAAACACTACACCAACTATATGAATATGTCCACCAAGATGTAATACTTGAATCAACATAAAAGAGAAATGAAATAATTCTTTGGACTAGTCCTAATAGACAACCTCACTATCAACCAACTACCATAATCGACTTCATTGACTAAGCAACTGAGAACCTAAAACATAATAGTTAAACATCCATAGAATTTAGACATTATATCTAGAAGCATAGGCCAACAAAATGAAGAATTTTTAAATATATCTACATAACCACATTCTTCCATAAAGACATTTAAATAGTCTTTCTTAAATATTGTAACTTTCACTACAATAGGCTTTTGGAAACACTCGATACTTAATATCTTCATCAAACAATATAACAACATCTGAACACTTATTTTTGGACAATCTACAACATCCTCACAACTAAACAACTGCAACTTTTTCATAGTGACATCAATGACAACATGAAATAGATTGACATAAATGAAAACAAGTTTGACATTAAAGATAATACAACCGAAGTTTCCAACACCCCAACAAAAGACACATTTTCTCAATTATGCTTGATAAATATTGATTTTTTGAAGCAAACTATTTCCAACTTAAATTGTGTCTAAACACTCTCATCTGCTCAAACAAGTTAAGACAATGGAAAGAAACTCATGATTTATTACAAACCACATATTTGACACAAAGGTTTTGTCCAACCTTTCTACAATCTAGGATAACCCCCTTCTTTTGTTGTTCCAAGTAAACTTACCATTCATAGGAATACAATCATATAGGTCATTTTGGTTTACAAAGAGTTTAATGTCCTCCATAAATATAGGTGGAATAATGCCTCTCGACATCTTAGATTCTTAGAGGACAACATTGAAATTCCCCTAGGAGAGCTGGAACACTATTCAAGTGGCCGACAAAAAGGCTTATGAAGTCCCATGGTTGCTTTTTAAAAATGCTTCTATCGGGCCCATTCATGATTTTCATCTCTATCTTCTGGTGTGAACCCAAAGTATTTCTCAGTCTCTCAAGGGTCGACACCTCTCTATGCTCATACAATAAGCTAGGCAACCCAATCTATAATGGACACACAGGATATGGTTCTAAACCACACACAAGATTCAGTGATCAGGGTGAAATTGTAAAGAGCGAATCCTCAAGGAAGAAGAACCATGGCTGAATATATATGTTTCTAGCCATTTCATTATCAAATATAAGAAGTGAGGAATTCAAAAAAATGATAGGAACCTCTAAAATTTCATCTCGTCCTTCTAGAACATTATCTTAAAAATAGGAGATATCAACGTTAGAAAATGATGCCTAAATGATGGTCACCCTCTACTACAATTCTAGATTTCTTGAGGCCATTTGAGAGTCGAGATGATCCAAAACTAGCAGAGGTTGGGATTTATTTCTTCATACTTTCTGACCACAAGGATCACCATTAAGAATTTTTTGCCGAGCACCAAGATTGTTCCCACCACTCTCATTCTTTATGTGCTTGATACCTTTTCCGTCATTTCAAAGAATTCCATTTAGGAAATTTATTACCACATTGAACTCCTAGGGATATATGATTGGGGAATGACAGCCAACATGGTCTTGATGTCGAGCCAACGGCTCCTAGGGCCTGCGGTTCATAATGCAACATGGGTTTTTTTGAATCAAACCTTTGCTGACCTCATCGCTGATTTCCCGGGTCTAGAACCTGTCGATGCTAAGGCTTCCTCCATCTGCAACAAAGTTTCTTGGAGACAATGCCATCATTGGAAAATTGTTGATTGATATTACATTATATATTTCTTGTTCGACCACTTGATTCATACTTTCCATTCAAAATCACATGCAATTTTGTTTTGACGTTCTTTGTGATCCTTTTTGAGATGTATGATGAATTTCTTCTATATACATTATTGCATTCTTACATCAATAGTCACTCATGTGGCCCCATTTGACATATATGTAGCAATTGTTAGGATTCCCAAAGATACTATGAGGGGTGGAGGGTGAATCAGTATCTAACCGGTATAATAATTTACTTGAATTATAACATGTAAAGCATATCAAAATTGTGTACCGGTAAACCAAAAATAATGCAGCAAATAAGAATAACAACCACAACATGAGAGACACACCATAACATAGTATTTTTAACGAGGAAACCCAGTGTGGGAAAAACCTTGGTGGGATTTGTCACCCATAATATTCGCTTACTGGCCAATAAGGGAATATTATGTTAGGTCCCAGAGACAACTGAGTGGAGGGGGGTGAATCAGTTGTCAAATAAATTCAAACCAAAAACAACTTAACCAACTTAATGCTTAATATCGATAAACCAATCTAATATGTCAGTAGACAGTTTTAATAGTTAATTGCAATACTGATAAGGATTAATGCATGAAACAAAAAGACAAAGTTGTCAACAACACATAACACCAATATTTGTATGTGGAAACCCTGTAAGGGGAAAAACCATGGTGGTAAACCTTACCCACAATCAGATGATACTACTGTAGATAATAAGTGTATACAAATGGGGTCTGCACATGTAGAAAGGTCAAGCGCCTAGAGCTCACTACTCAATCACAAACTGGGAGTCACACTGACTACAGTTGGATGGTTAAATCCAATAAGAATGTACTACTCAAAATAGCATCTTCATATACTGGATTCAATACCGGTGTAGTTTTGATTGTCTTCTCAAAAACCCTCCTTCAATCTTCAAATGATGTCTGCATGTATAGCTCTTCTTATGCTCGCATATACCTTCACACAATCCTTTTTTGCATTCCACATCTGATGTTACAAATAAGATCTTACATTTATACCATACCCTAAGACAAATTTTAGGTCGGCTCTACAAGATATTACAATAAAATTAATTTACATATCAGTTAATACCCGATGCAATAACCAATTCAATATGTCGGCTTAATGCATTTACAACAATAATAAGTCATCTCCATAGTTTGCCATGCTGATCTGGAAAAGATAAATCTATCGGTGTAACCTGGACCTATTTGCCGGTAACAAAAAATATGCAAATGCTAATATACCAATAAACAAAACTCCAAGACAAAGTGTCCACACGATGTCTTCGACATAACCAAGTGTTTTCCATATCATTTCAACTGTCGGTGATCATTATATCTTTCTAGTGTACCAAATACGGTGACTGTGCATAAGTGACTTGCTTGCCGGTGAATGTTGCTGATACTCCAAAGTACCAGAGTTGATAAGTGTTTAGTAGGTGTTGACATAAATGACAAAACCATACCAAAATACCAACATATTGTTGTTTACAATAGGGGGCCTACACATGGAGGAAGGCCAAGTGCCTAGAGCTCATTACTCAGTTACAAAAGAATTCACACTGACTTACAAAAATGGATTATACAAATCCAATATCTTGTACTGCTTTAAATCAGCATCTACTATGTCAGATTCAATATCGGTTTAAGCTCTGCAATATACATAAACCTTAATCCTAATAATTTGCACATTAGGTCTGCTATTATCTTTTCATACTTCAGATTCTAAATGATCTACAATGATCTTGTTGGTGTAAATAATTATTCATCATGGATATTTTTACACTTTACTTAAGTTTACTTAGGAAATGCATTTCATAGTAGTTTGGGTATGAGGCACTTGGGTGTTTGTGCCACTTTGGGATAGTGTGTGTAGGAGAATTTCCACCTTTTATGGTGTTGATCTTGTTGTTACACTCCACATTCAGTGGGTGATCCACCTCATGTGGACTATTATATTGTTTCTCCTACATACCCACACCTATTTCCTACCTACCCTTGTTCTTATTGAGCCACATGTCATGTTTGTGTGCTCACATATCCATATAGCCTTGCCTATATAAGCATGCTTATATTCATTGTATGTAATGCTTAATGATCTAGTTGATCATATTTTTCATCTTGATAGAATAATTTTATTTATATCATCTATTTTGTTCTCTCTTATTTGTGGTTTCCATTGCCTCTTGATCTTGGCAAAATCTCACATGGTATCAAAGCCATTAGAGTGTCATTGGTTTGCTAATTGAGAGAAATTTGATGCTATTTGGGGTTGTGTATTTTGGAGTTTTCTATTGCAGTTTATTATTGAAGCTTGATGGATCAAATCTGAGGTTACCATTGGATTGAGGAGGTCCAAGAAAGTCATTTTTTCCTTTTGTTTCATCCAAATCGGACTTCAGAGGCCAAATCTAGAGGCATTTGAAGTTTGACGCTGGGGTGGAAATTTTCCAGAAATTATAATTTTGCAGACATTTTTCAAATAGTGATATCTCACTCATCCGAACTCGTTTTTTCAAGAAATTTTTTTTTTTTTGGGGTAGAATTTTGTGATCTGTACAGTGGTGTGGGAGGTTTCTGATTTTTGGATACAGGTTTTTCGAAAATCATAAAATCCCAATTTTTACAACTTTAGACACTTCATTTGGGCTCATATGGACTCCTTTTTAGGTGCCGTTTTTTTGAAAGTGCATATTTTTTCATCTACTTTCATAATCTATCATCTGTTTGCAGTGATTTTAAATAGAAATTGTACTTTTAGTATTTGGCCATTTTTGGCATATTTGGTACTTGTATTTCGCTTGGATCTCAGTTTAGATCACTAGCAGTATTTGTTGAAGTCTCTTAGATCTCATTTTGAGAAGTTATAAATTGAAATTAGAAGTCCATCTTGCCATTGTTTTCAAGTGGTCTATTGTACACGCACTACATATAAAGTGCCAAAATTATCATTTTTATGGGGGTACTTTGATTGAGTGAATTTGGGAGGGTGTCTCTTGTGATTTTGTACTCTTGTGTTCCTTCCTTTTTGCTGCTATGGGTTCTTCTAAGTTTCCTCTATTAACTCCTCATAATTATGCTACTTGGAAAATTGATGCATGGAGTAAACTTATGGAAAAAGGACTAACTCATTACATTGATGGAACTATTGTTGCTCCCATTGATCCTAAGGTTGATCCAGTTGGTCACTTGAATTGGCTGACTAAAAATATCATGGAAATTGGTACCTTAAGAAAGTATGTATCAAAGGATCTCATTTTTCATATTGAGAAGTGTACTCTAATCAAGGATGCTTGGCAAAAGTTTCAAGACTTGTATGGTCAAGTTGATGAGATTAGGGGATATCAAATTGATAGTGATCTCACCATGTTAGATCCCAAGAACTTTGATACTATACAAGATTATGTCACTAAGGAAAATGAGTTGAGGGTACAACTCAAAGTTTGTGGCATTGATAAGAAGGATACTCAATTGATACTCAACTTGATACTCAAGCTTCCATAAGAATATGCAGCATTTGTTTCTAGTTTCCAAACCCATAGGATGACAATGGGTTCAAGCTACACAATGCCTACATTTGATGATTTCAATGAAATGTTAATGATGGAAAAAACTAAGTTGATAAGCATGGGCATTCTTAAGGCTTCTAAGTCTCAAGCATTAGTGACAAATCAAGGGAACAAAGGAAATCAAGGAAAGGACAACTCAAACAAGAAGAAATGGCAATCAACGCCTAAGGACAAAGCATCATCCTCTCCACAACAAGGAGATACATCCTCTTCTAAGAGGGATAATTCACCAAAGAGGGAGAGACCTACTTGTGCCTATTGTAAAAAGTTTGGTCATGAGAAGCATCGTTGCCATTTTAAGAAGATTGATGACCTCACACATATCATCAAAAAGCATAACTTTGATTTGCCTAATGTATACAAGAAGGATGATTCATCAAATCCCAGTTCCTCACATTCAAAAGGAAAAGGGAAAGCATTCATGGCTTCTACAAGTGGGAAGACTCACTCTTTTGGGACAAGAAAAGGAAAAGCTCTATGTGCTACTATCAGTCATGATCTAGAGAGATGGCTTCTACATTCAGGGGCTTCTCATCATATGGCATCTTTGCAGTCTATGTTCTCTACATTTGAGCCTTGCACCATGCCATAGATATTGATGGGCAATCATACATACATGGATGTGATTGGGAAAGGATCTATTAACATTGGGGATAACTCCTTCAATAATGTGTTGTGTGTACCCCACTTGACAAACAATCTCCTTTCTATCTATCAAATCACACATGGTGCCACTAAGAGAGTTGTGGACTTCACACCTGAGTCAATTTTCATTAGAGACTTGGAGACTAGAGCTATCATTGCGACTGGGGTGGTTGATCATGCATCTTGGTTATACTCCTTTTCTGATTTTGTTGATGATGATGATTTCACATTTGATGATTCTACACATGATGATCACACTTCTTATGATGGTTCATATTTTCAGGAGAACTTTGGGCACTAGAACATGGGGATTCTCACATATGAACCCATTCTTGAGTCTTGTATTTCATCTCCTCATATTGATATCACATCACCTATTGCACCTAATGATGTGGATAGTGCAACAGTTTTGCTTTCATGTGATTCAGTGCAGTAGGATATTCATTGTCTTCCAGCTTTAGATTCATGGGATGGTTATGCAGCAGGATATTCATTGTCTTCCAGCTTCAGAGTCATGGGATGGTTAGTGATCCTTCTACGATTGTTGCGAGGGAACACTCTCCTCCTCCTCCTCCTCCTCCTCCTCCTCCTCCTCCTCCTTCTTCTTCTTCTTCTTCTTCTTCTTCTTCTTCTTCTTCTTTTCATAGTAGTTTGGGTATGAGACACTTGGGTGTTTGTGCCATATTGGGGTAGTGTGTGTAGGAGAATTTCCACCTTTTATGGTGTTGATCTTATTGTTACACTCCACATTTAGTGGGTGATCCACCTCATGTGGACTATTATATTGTTTCTCCTACCTACCCACACCTATTTCCTACCTACCCTTGTTTCTTATTGAGCCACATGTCATGTTTGCATGCTCACATATCCATATAGCCTTGCCTATATAAGAAGGCTTATATTCATTATATGTAATGCTTAATGATCCAGTTGATCATATTTTTCATCTTGATAGAATAATGTTTATTTCTATCATCTATTTTGTTCTCTGTTATTTGTGCTTTCTATTGCCTCTTGATCTTGGCAAAATCTCACAGATCTCATACTTATATGAGTCATATTACAATCCACCAAGTTGACTTACAAAAGATATTACAATTAATTACAAAATATAAATACACAAAATTCTTGTTGGCCAGGGTGCCGGTAATCTTCCTTTTCGATGCCAGCGATCTGTATGCCGGTGTAGAATCTGTCGGTGCTAATGCTTGTGTCTCCCTGCCGGTATCACATGATTGTAAAGTTGCCATCAATGACAATACCTCCAATCACCTACAATTTCTCATTGGAATGTGCATTTGCCAACAATTTCCCCCTTTGGCATTCATGGCAACACTCATGAGAAAAATCCAAAAAATGTATATCCAAAACTGATTTGCCAAAATTGTCTTAACAAAAACTGTGTACTCAAAATTGAGTGCTCCCCCTAAGTAGATGATGTCCTTTTTCTAGTTATTTTTCTCATCTCCACTACTCCCCCTTTGACATCAATGACAAAGGTTGTCATTCACTATCAATGTAGTGTGGTTCCTACCTACATCCTTGTAATCGGTGGGTTACAATCTGGAAAAGGTCTACCAGTACCAAGTTTAGACTATCACTGAACCTTTTGCTATCCTTTACTACCGCTTCTATTCTCTGAAATTTACCAGTGAGTATGTGCATTTTCTCTTCCGGTGTCTTAAGTCCGGAAACCAGAGCCTCAGAAATTTCTTTTCTCAAAGAAATGAGGTAATCTAGTTTAGGACCTAGTTTGCATTTTAAGATCTTTGCCTTAAGCTTTATTTTCTCTTTATCCTTTTCTAACTTCTCAATTTTCTCTTCAAGATCTGCAATTTTCTTTTCAACTTCCAAAAATGAATATGATGATCTTATTAAATTGATAGCAATATTATTGATTTCATCTTGTGCTGTGTTGATCTCTGAATCTATGTTCTCTGTCAAAATATTAGTTTTACAGGTATCTTTGTACAGTTTCTTAAAATCCAAAATTGTCTCTCCTAGTGCCAGTAATAAGGTTTCTATTTTCTCCTTATTCTTCTTTATTATTTCCTCGAATAATTTTTCTTTTTCCTTAGTCTTTCTCTCTTTAAATGTATCTTCATTTATTTGATCAACTGTCAAAATGTTGTCAGTGATGAATTTAGATAATGTGTCTAGTTGACCTAAAGAATATTTATTATCCACAATACACTTTGGTGCTATCAATTTAAGAATAGGAATTGTGTCATCAATTCTTATAGGCTTGTGCATTACACTCTGTGATTTTCTTAATTGAGTCCAGTAAGACCTCTATCACATTTGTAGGCCGGAATTCTGACATTGAAGTACCAGATGTCTCCCCAACTATTCTCACAGTTTCCATGCTACCAGGTGTAGTGATAGCTTTGCTTGTTTTGACCTCTGGTAGGTTAGTCCTTGTTTGCATTTCTATTAGCAAAGGTTTAGGTTTTTCAGTTTTAGCCGGTGATAATGTCTCAGTCTGAACCTATGTCTCAACTTGTTTCGGTTCTGTTTTCTCCATCTGTGTCTCAGAAGGTTTCTCTGAGTTCTCAACTACCGGTTTATCAGATGTAGTCTATGTATGTACTTCCAGTTTCTCTGTATTTGCCTTTGATTGTTTTCTAGTTTCATTTACCGACGCTTTAGATGATTTCCTAGTAGTGTCCTCTACTGGTTTCTCTATCTCTGTAGGTTTTCTTGTCCTTATATTTATAGTATCAGTAACTACAATCTCAACATCTGTAGCTGGTGGCTCAGGAGCCATATCTTTCTTCTTGTCCTCAGTGGTCTCTTTGTCTACCATAATATTCACCTCTTGGGTGTCTATATTCATAGTATATAATATCTCAAACTCAAGATTTCTATCCTCTAGAGGAGTCTCCATACTCTCTATTGCTGGTTGATTTTCAGTAGTATGTGCCGGTGGAGTATCAGAAGGAGGTGGGGGTACATTATCAGTTATTTTTAGGCTTGGAGATCCACCTACCTTGCGTTTCCCCTTATCCTTCTTGTTGTCCTTTTGATATACCCTGATGGTCTTAGGTCTTTTGAGTTCTTCCCATTTTTTATTTTTCAACAAATAATATTTCCCATGCATCTATTGTTTCTCCATTAACTTCATTCACTCTACCTGCCATTAGTGCTACATGCTGGTGAGCAGTTGAAAAACACTGTCCGGTTAGCCTCATTGATTAATTGGTCTATTTCATCAGGTGAGTTTACAAGATGTACTGCAAGTAATTTTTCAATTTTTATTTTCTTATCCAGCTCAACAATGGCTACCCACTCTGGCTTCTAGTCTTCTATACAAATCATTAGGTATCACCTCAACAATTTCCATTAAAAATTTCTTGTAAATATCCAAGTGTAAAATTACACTATTTTCTATGCTTTCTTTGTCATCAGCAAAAAGTGTGTTATACAGTTTGCTAATCTTTTTCAACTTTCCATCCTCTGTTATTTCACTAAGAAGTTTATCTAGTGGAGCAATATCTTGTTTTACCTTCTTCTTCTTCGGAGTCATTTTCTTAACTGGAGGCCTAACTGCTAGTTATCACTGTTTAAGAAATGGGTTTTCTTTTCCCATGATTGGCTAAGTTTTGAAATTTTGAGTCAGGTGTGCTATTAATTACTTCAAATCTATTTTAGGTCTTGAAGGGTTAAGGTTTTAGTTTTCAATCGCTCAAATGTTTGATCAAAAACCCTCTAGCTTCTATTCCTACATTACTTTATTCACTTAAGTAATGGGTCTTGGGGTCGTGTGAAATGTCCCCCCTTATTATTTGTCTAGGCGGTTGTTAAATAATTGTAAAAATCTACGCCTTATGCCTTTTCCTTCTAATGTTGTCAGGTGTAGTAAGTGTCGAGCAACTTTTAGATGGATCTACGACTTTCGCTATTTCGTTAGGCGAAGTTGCGGGTGAGTTATGCTCTGCGAAATAGTGAAAGGAAAAAGCAAGTTCGACTGTGTGCATTGGATCTAGTTTAATGAGACTCCATCTCGCTTTGAATCTAATGGCTGGCGTTGATTCACAGCCGAAATGAGTGAGTAAATTACCTCTCGTGAAATGGCGAAAAGGTTTGGCGGGACCCAGCGGTGAAGACTTTTCCACAGCTAAAAGGCGATCAAGTTTAAAATAAATCAATGGCCCACGTTGTTTCGTGGCTGAGAGATGCTCACATGTTACGCTCTGCGAAATAGCGAAAGGTTTTTGGGCGTGGGAAAAAAAGAGGTTCATAAGAGGCATAACAGATGCACAAGTCTCATCTGATCTAACAGCTAGCATAGTTTTGTAGGAGAAAGATGCTCAAAAGATAGCTTTCACGAAATAACAAAATGACATGGTGTTCCAAGCAAGCAATCCAGCTAGCTGAGATGGCAAGTAAGACAATGACATGTGGCCAAAAATCAAAGTGGTCAGCGAATTGGATTTAAGGACTAATGGGTGGGTCCAAGAAGATGAGTCATACTACGAGATAAGAAGTGACCTGGCAGATACAAGTGGCAAGGATGAAGTGGATCCCACTGATTTCTTTTAGCGAATAAGAAGGTGACACATCAGTTTAGGAATGACCAAGTTCTAGATGGGTAAAACTGAGTCAGAAGACCAGCGTCTGCCAGTTTTAAGTAGGTTGTTAAGCATCAAGCAATTTTGATACGATCTAACGGTTCGCATGAATTTGTGAAGGTAAGATGCTAATGTTTTAAGGTCTGCAAAATGGCAAAAGAGATAGTGGGCCTGGAGAACAGATAAGGCATAAAGGTAAAAGATGATCAACTTTGTTTTCACCCAAGGGTTCTCATTACTTCGTGGCTGCAAATCAACCAAGGATTAAGGCCTGTGAAATGGCAAAAGGGAAAGAGAGGTTCTTTCCAACATGATGTGGAATGATAGCTGCTACTTCTTGTAAAGCTTGATGGTGATGTGTTGATTGACACGTAGTTTCCAAAGGTGATTAAGGGCCTGCCAAGGTGTAACCAGCGATTATACAAGAAGTAAGACACGTGGTTGACTCTGAACTAAACCTGAAGAGTTTCCTAGGGCTAATGGCCTAGTGCCACATGGCATTTTTTAACTAGTGAATAAGTGGGGTAAGCAATGTCTGGATAAAGGTCTCACTTAAAATATGTTCATCTCAAGACTGATCCAACCCTTCTCATTGTTTCATGACCTGAAGATGGAAGCGGATTAACCCTAGTGAAATAGGAAAAAACTGTTAGCCGTCAAGATGAGGCACAGTTAGTGAAAAAGTTGATGTTCCTGGTTGGAGTTAAAGGCTGGGTGGTTAGAGTTCCATCTAACACTTGGCGTAGCTTTGCGAAAGGAAAATGCTCAGGGGACAAAGCTTGCGAAATGGCGAAAAGGAGGTAGGGCCTCAGATGCAAAGGCAAAGAGGTTAAAATAGTGTAAACATCGATCAAGTCTCATCTGATCGGACGGCTGGCACAATTTCATTAGGCAAAATTGCTAGGATGTTATGCTCTGCGAAATGGAAAAAGAGCGAAAATAAAATATACAGGCATGCTATGACCCATTGGAGTGAAATTTTTGAATTCTTCTATGAATTCAATTCTGAAAGGATGACCGAAGCATGCGGTATCAATGTCGCAATTAAGAGCCTGACTACCGTAAATGATCTCGCATCAATTGAATGAAGGCATCATTTTGACAAATTGTTGTAGAGAAGCAGTTGCAGAGAAAATTTCTTTAGTTGCAGAGAGAATTTCTTCTAGCCAAAAATAGGTTCTCTTGTACTCTTGCTTGGCAATTACTTGACAGTGTGTTTTAATTGGGGTTTTGATTTGTTACAAAATGGTTGGGGCTAGTAATTAAACTTCCTTCATAGTTTTTTAAGATGACACCTAAAAGAGAATTATCAAGAAAGGTTAATTACCAGGAGAGGGCTATCTATGATGATTTCCTAGAACAGTTGACAATGTCAACTAATGTGGAAGCAAAGGTAAAAGAATTATTGCCATGATCTCCTCATCTAAAAATAGGAGAAGGATTCTATGAAAAGGGCAATTGGCTAAGAGACCCTAAAATTGGGTTGTCTGGGTTGGGATTATTTAAGGTTGGATTTAGTATAGAAACTCCCCAGCCCCAATGAACAGTATCTGGGAGTTGGACGTAGGCAAATTGGTGGTCCATGGAGTATTCATGGATGTGGATCTCCTAATTCAGATTACACACAAATATGACCCAATCACAAGGTGTGTTAGGGATATAATTGGGAAAACCCTCATTGAAATAAATAATGAGGAGTTCAGAAATGCTTTTGGGATTAGTGAATTTACCAATTTTTTAGAGCCTATTAATTTTAAATCACTAGCACAGGTTTACAGTGTGCAGAGGAACAACCTTAGAAATGGGCCTCTTAAAGAAATCTTTGTGAAGATAGGCGGATTAACTATTGTAGGACCCAACACTGAGGAGTCTTTCTCTTTAAATCTGTTCACCCTTAGGGCGAAAGGATTATACTAGTCACTCTGCCAAATTTTAGGAGAAGATGCTCAGGAAAATATGCCAACTCATTACATGTTAATGATTGCTCAAATTTTGAATCCTTCTTTGGTAGTGACCTTTGATTATGCTTCCTATATCACTGATGCCATCCATGAAGGCTTGATAGGAATAAAGAATGGGAAAGTGGATAGGCCTTTGGGATGGTACTCCCTCCTCATGCATTTATTTTTATTCAAGGGTGGTGACTATTTTCCAAGTGGAATGGATATTGTGAAAGAGAATGATGGAGAGAATATGCCAGTGTAGTTATGGAGTACAGTGCTGTCATGGGACAGAGAAGATCCTAGCTACTTAAATTTTGATAAATGTTTTACATCTAAGATTAGGACTCTTATTTGTTTAGAGAATCCAAGAGACCCTAAGGTTCTTTTAGAATTCATTAGGCCAAAAGAATTTGCTGAGAATATTAAAATTGTCCACAATTGGGGTGATATCTACTTATACCCTATCTCCACAGTTTTCAGAGTATATGGTTTCAAAGGCATTCCATTTTTGTTGCCCTATCAGGTCCCTCTTAAAGTGGGAATTGTAGAAATCCTCAAGCAGATTGGTAGTGTGCAAGAGGAAGAGCTAACAGGCAGAGGTAAAGGGACCATTTTAGCTACAGTTCCCATAGCACATCAATTTATAATAATTAAAGGAGGTTGGAAGTATTTTGAAGATTTCCTTCAACTGTACCATTTATCAACTGTAGTATCCCAGTGTGCTGACCCTACAGATTTCTTCAACGACATGTTTAGAAAGAGGGCAATATGCAGAGGTAGACCCCACCAATTCTAGTTCCCTAAAGACGTCATTAGGAATGAGTTTTATTTAGATGAGCAAGAGCTGAGGAAAGAAAAGTGGGTGGCCTACAAGAAGGCTTTAGACTTTGTGCACCAATTTGACACTAGCTATACCCTTTGTCTAGCTTTCACCCCTTTGAAGAGAAGGTAAAAGTCTTAATTCTTTGTTTTGAGGATGTGATGCAGACATTGAAAGAAAAGAGGGAGGTTATAATTAAGAACAACCCTGAGAAAGGAAGACTAGTTCTAAATAGGTCTAGATCTGCCAAAGCAATTCCTCCTGGTGATTACATGTTACCTAAGAAGTCCAACTATAGTGTGTTGATGCCAACAACAGGGGAGCCTTCTATCTAAAAAGGGAAGAGGATGATAGATGATGTCATTGACATTCAGGATAGCCCAAAGAAACAAAGAGTGGGAAAGGAAGTACAATCTAATGAACCCTTGTATTTCCCATCTCAATCTCCTATTCATATAGGAGATGAACAGGCAGCAGCTAAGAAACTGTTACAATTAGGAAGTCTTGGAGAGATAGCCTACACATATGATGAAGTGGAAGAGGGAATACCAGAAGAGCCCCTTACTACTGAGATGAACATTACTACTAATGAGTTCAACGGCCAGGAGTGGGATCTTGAGATCAAGAAAGCCAGTGAGGATTTCTTGGCTGATAATAAGTTTGTCACATCAGGAGCTTTCATGCAATTTGTGTGGAAGCAGAATATTTATAATTTTAATGCTAGGTGCGAAAAGAGGAAAGGTGAGCAGCCCCACAAGGATCCAGCTGTGGTGGAGAAAGAGATAAAGAAAGAAATGGTTGATGAGTTTAATACCATCACTCCCGAGCAAGGAAGAGACATGGTAGAACAATCTGGGGTACTCATTCTCCTTGAATGGGACATAGCAGATGCCTTGGTTTTAGAGGCAGTAAGAAAGGAGACCAAACCTATGGAGGGAGTCACTTTCAGCAAGGATAATGTTGCATTGGTCATGTGGTCTCTTAAAAGAGATGAAAATAAAAGGAATAAGGACACCCTAGGATCAAGTTACCTTGGAGGAATGATAGTGAAAAGAGTGCAGAGCACTGGGGTAGTGGAAGCTGCTAGCACTGTGCTAGAGACTGCAAAGTTTAGTGTTATAGTAGCAGAAAGAGAGGCAAAAGAAAAAGTAGATCTTGAAGTTAAGTTGGAGACAATTTTAAAAGCTTACAACAGTGTCAAGGAAGAGGTAAGGGGTAAAGATAGCGTCATCGCCAAGCTACAAAGACAATTGGTAGGACAATACCATCAAGGTGAGTCCTCAACATTGATGATCTCCTCTTCTCCTACAAGACCTCCACCTACTAGCCCCATTATTGAATTCCCACCATCTCCAGCACCTTCTAGTTCTCAGTTGATTTAGATCACTCCCCATGAGTTGGAGAATTTAAAACAGGCTCATGCCCTATATGTAAAGAAATATGAAGAGAGAGTAAGGGCTACAATTTTAAGTTTTGCTGACACTATACAATCTTCACTAATGTATAACAACATGAGTAAGATTTTGGAAATGTGGAATGAGTTAAATGGGGACAAGGCTATTTTAATGCCTATTTTTGATAAATGGAGACCTAGAGAGCAAGATATAGAACTTATTTGTGTATCCTATGATGAGGCATGGGCTGACCCCATTATTAAATCTACCAACGATATGACAAAGGATTTAGTAAAGTTGGCAAAAGGAGTGGATAATACAGATAGAAAGATCAACTTGTATAAGAAAGAGTACACTGATCAAGTTTTTGAATTACTCCCAAGAGGTTTTGTTAGCCCAACCCAATTAAAGGACAAACAAATATGGCTTAAGTAATTAGAAGCCAAATTGTCAATTAGAATAAAAGGAATTGTCAATTCAGAGGATGCCTCCATATTTGTCAAAACAATTGAGGAGATTGAGAAACTCAAATCTCATTATGGTTTTGTGTAGGGGAAAAAGCGAGACTAGGACAATGTACCCTAATCCTAACTTTTGACACACATTGCGGAATACGAAAGAGCCTAGAGATATCGCACGGTTGGCTACTTCTTTTGGTGAAAGAGAGAGCCACGGGATATCTATTAGGATTTCTATTCCCTTGTTGAAATTGAAAGCTAAAATGATACAAGTTCAAACCCTAACCTCGAAATGTAAGTATGAACTAGTAACACGTTTGCAGAATTGAGATTAAACAATGAACAACTGTAAATGTAAGGATAAAATAAGAATGCAGATATGTACCTAGAGTCGAAATCAGACTGAAAATGTTCGGGACGGGGGTGCGCGCACCACTGTCCTGAAAACTGCACCGGAAACCACTGTTTTGCACCCTGAAACACTGTCTGGAAACTGTCAGAAAGCTGTCTGTCCAGAGGACCAGGGCGCCCAGTGCCTCTGTCCCAGGGACCAGGGCGCCCAGCGCCCCTATCCTGGCAGGACCAGGGTGCCCAGCGCCCCTGTCCCGGTCTTCTGAGCTGCAATTGCACACAGAGCTCTGTCTCAGTCTCCTCTTTCCGGATCTGTGTCCTGCGGCGTCGTCCGAATCCCGAAACCTGCAATAATATCTGAAAAGGGGGAAGGGCGGCTATATAGGGTTTTGCCTTAGTCAAACCCCCGCTTTGGTGATTTCCACCTCCACGAATAGCCAAGTTGTTTTGTAAAATGTATTGTGTGTGCAGACCTAGTGTGTGTGCAAGGTCCAAAATGCAAGAAAGCAAACTAGAGCAACCTAGAAAGTAAACCGTAATTGCTTGTAAATGATAATGCAAATGCTCTAAATCCAGATGCAATGTGATCTAAAGCATGAATAAATGATATATCAAAGCTTATGTAAGGACATGAAAACAATATGAAATCATACCCAACCCTCAAGGGAGGAGTACAAGCTAATCTTCAGTCGGTAATCTCCTATTGTTCTTCAATGTCTTCCAAACCCTAATTGGATGAATGAATGAATTTGATAGATGCTTGATAGAATGATGTTGAGTGTTGTTGAAGTCTTCAAAGATCTGCTCTTTCACTGCATATGAAGTTCCTTGGAAACAAAAATCCGATCCCTTCAAATGAGGAAAGAGAGCTTTTATGTATGAAACCCTAGGTCGTAAATTCGTATTTTGGCCGACCTAGAGATTGAATATCCCGCCAATTTCTTGGGGTTAAGCTTTATTTTATGATTGGATCGTGCTCCCAAAATTTTGGGAAAAATGTCCGGGACCATGTTGCATGGGCGCCATGGTCCCGACAACTTTTCACCAAATTTTCAGGGCCATCGGATATGATGATTTTAGAGAGAATCCCGAAGTTACAGGTGATTTCGAGATGTTTAGACCCCGAAACCAAGCCCCCAAGTTTGAAATAGGACTTAATTAGGGTTTTTGATTAAGTGATGTATTGGAGGAATAAAATGCGAAGGGCGCGCTTTAGTGAAAGAGCCCTACTTTATGATGTAGAGAATGATGAAATAAGACTTTAGACCTAATTAATTTGATTAATTAAGTGCTTAAGGAGAAATGCAATGCAGAATGCAAAATGCGCTAAGGCGGGTGCTAAACTAGGTGTGAAATTGTACCACCCTAGCGAGTGCGTACAATTTGCGATGCTACAGGTAAGATTGTGAATAACTGGAGAAGTAAGATTGTGAATAACGAAGTTAAGATCGACCATAGGGTCCTCTAAAGATACTAACGAAGCCACACATGCCATCGCATCCGCATGTCGGTTATCTTTTCGAGGGACAGGTTCCATGGTATAAGAATCGAAATTTTGTAATAAAGATATAGCAAGGTCTTTATATTGTGATAATTTGTCTTGTTTTGCTTGATATATTCCTGTTACTTGTCTTATAATTAATTGCGAATCTCCATAGATATGTATGTGTTTTATATTAAGAGCTAGGGCTGCTTTTATTCCTGCTATAAGAGCCTCATACTCAGCAATGTTATTGTAACACAGGAAATTTAGACGATATGATAAGGGAATAGGTTTCTTTGTAGGAGAAACCAAAACAACACCTGCCCCCGATCCCGTACGACACTTAGAGCCATCAAAATATAACTCCCAAGTTTCATCTTTCTCTATAGAAAGAATGAAGTCATCAGGAAAGGACTCAAGGTTAGGGAATGAAAAAGGTGAAGGAGCCTCAACTAAGTGATCAGTCAACGCTTGTCCTTTAATTGCTCTTTGTGAAACAAATTTAAGGTCAAATTCAGTTAACATCATAACCCACTTAGCGAGACGTCCTGATAAATCAGTTTTAGAGAAAAGATGCTTCAACGGATCAAACTTAACCATGACATGGACTTCTGAATTTAAAAGATAATGTCTCAATTTCTGAGTCGCAAACACCACGGCCAAGCATTGTCTTTCTCTCACAGAATATCGGGTCTCATAATCGAGTAAGGTACGACTTATGTAATACACCGGACACTCCTTACCATCTTTATCATGTTGTGCTAACAATGCTGCAAGAGCATGAGAAGAAGCAGCTGTATACAGGATAAAGGGTTTAGAAGGTTCGGCAGGTTGAAGAATAGGAGGACTAGCTAAATACACTTTTAAATCTTCAAATGCTTGTTGACAATCCTCATTCCACTGAAAAGTGATATCCTTTTTAAGAAGTTGAGTAAAAGGAAAGGTACGATCCGCAAGTTGAGACACAAACCTACGAATAGCTTGAATCTTTCCTTGTAAGCTTTTAAGTTGAGATACATTTCGAGGAAGTGGCATGTTAACAATAGCATCTATTTTCTTAGTGTCCACCTCAATCCCACGATGCGAAACTATGAACCCTAATAGTTTTCCACTATCCACACCAAAAACACATTTTCGGGGATTCAAGCGCATGTGATATTTACGAATTCTTTCAAAGATTTGACGAAGGACTTTAACATGATCCATGCGAAGAAAGGACTTAGCCAAAATATCATCAACGTAATCCTCTAAAATCTTATGCATATAATCATGAAAGATAAGGGTCATCGCTCGTTGATAAGTTGCACCGGCATTTTTAAGTCCAAAAGGCATCATTATCCAACAAAACGTACCCCAAGGAGTGGTGAAAGCGGTTTTGTATTGATCTTGAGGGTTAATGAAAATTTGATTGTAGCCTGAAAAACCATCCATGAAGGATAAGAGGGCATGTCCTGCCGTAGAATCAACTATCATATTAATGTTTGGAAGAGGGAAATCATCTTTTAAAGAAGCCTTATTTAGATCCCGAAAGTCGGTACACATTCTTATTTTGTTATCTGGTTTAGCCACAGCGACAATGTTTGAAATCCATGGGGAATAGTCAATAGGGCGGATAAATCCAGCCTCCAATAACTTTTCAATCTCAGCTTTAACAAGCAGAGCTATCTTAGGATTCATTTTTTGAATCTTTTGTTTCACGGGCTTAGCATCAGGTACTAAGACGATATTATGAGTAACAATCTTAGGATCTATACCAAGCATGTCAGAATATGCCCAAGCAAAAATCTCAGGGAATTCATGCAATAGTTCTTCATATTGTTTCTGTTCCTCTTTATCCAAACATTTTCCAATTTTAATGATTTTTTCTTTGTTGCAAGGATCCATCTTAACATCAGTGGTATCACTTATGAGAAGATTACTTTGTTGAGGAGTATCCTTTAACTGAGGGAATTCTTTCACAGTCTTATCATTACCAATCTCTTTTCCAAAATAAGCTTCAGTGTTCAAACAATAAGGGAGTCCCCTATTGTGATGATAACGAGCAAGAGTGTCATAGGCTCCCAAGAACTCAGCTAAAGCGTCATCGGTAGGGAAGATATCTAGAGCACAATCACCCGAAGAATCCTCATCAATATACTCAGGGTGTTGTATTGATAAAGATGTAGAGATGGCATTAACACTAATGCATGGTCTTTTAGAGGCTTTAGTACGTCTGCAGGGATTATAGCCAAGTCCAAAGGCATAATGTTGAAAATTAGTCTCTAGAGGAACTCTAATCCCTTGTTCATTAGCACCACAACCTTTTCCATGATACCCATGCTTAGCAAAAATGCGAAAACCACGACCATAGCGATCAGCCATTTCAGGAAAAGAAGGTGGTTTTTCATAAGACAAAGAATAAAACTCTTCATAGTTATAGATGTGAGAAGAGGAAGTTTGAGAAGCGGCCACAAAATTATTACTCATAGCTTCAGGTAAGGTTGATTGTCTTTTAGTTTCTTCTTTCTTTTCAACTTTGTGATTTCCAGCTTCTTCCTTCTTTTCAACTTTAAGTTCTCTAGAAGGAATATTATATTCACCCACAAAGGTAGGGTTAAAGTCAAGAGATCCCCAATCATCTTCTACAAGAACCTTCTCAGGATCAAAATCCTTTTTATGTGTAGTTTCAAGCCGAGAAGGATCTTCCTTAGGAATTCCAGATTCATCCCAAGGATTTTGATCATCGGAAAGCGAAGACTCATTGATAGGTTTCTTGTTTAAAGAGTCATCACTAGACGAGGATGGCTTAGAAGAATCTCCTTTGGAATAAGATGTTTGTAGACAAGCTTGAAAATTAGTATCTCCCATCAAAGTATATGTCTTATTGTTATAGATGAATTTAACTTGTCTATGCAATGTAGAGGGGACAGCTTGCATGCTGTGAATCCAAGGCCTCCCTAATAACAAGTTAAATGTTAAATTTCCCGGCATAACATGGATAGGAGTAGGCAATGTAATAGGTCCCACTGTGAGAGGTAAGGTGATGATACCCAATGAAGTCTTAGCCACATTGTCAAAGCCATGAATAGAATGAGAGTCAGGCTCCATAAGAGATGTATCCACATTCATCTTATGCAATAGATTGATGCTACACACATTAAGGCCAGAGCCATTATCTACTAGTGTTCGTCTTATAACAGTGTCTTTCATGACAACCACAATCATCAAGGGATCATATTGTTGTTGGACTTCACTACTAGGCAACTCATCTTGCGTAAACACAATTTGAGGTTTAGGATTCATCACAGAGTTAACAAAAGATGCTATATTACTAGATGTATTCAGTGGAGGAACATTCAAATCTTTCAAGGTATCTTGTAACATTCCATGATGAGTGGAAGAAGTTTGAATCAAATCCTAAAGGGATATCTTAGCAGGGGTAGCCTTAAGCTGTTCTATGAGATCATATTCCTTACCCATAACTTGTGAAATACGAGGAGCTTGAGGAAGAATTGGTTGAGGATTAGGAAGAGAGACTAGAACAACAGGAGGAGGATTAGGTTGCTTATTATTTCTGGTATGATAAGTATGGGCAACCGCATGATAACTCTCTCTAGTTATTTGCTTAGCATAATTGTAAGGACTTATAGGTTGTCTTCCTTGTACTGTAATGATTGGTTTATTCGGAGTACAAAAGGAATCATGATCATACCTCCCTTGGACAGTAAGGAGAGGAGTCTTAGGAATTTGAAAGGTGGGAGAAGGATAAGCACCTTGGACTTCAAACAGAGGTTTGTTATATTCATTCAAATTTATCATGTTAACCAACTTAGAGGTCTTGTTTTTGTTTATAGGTTTTGACAAAGCCACAAAGTCATCAAGGGCATCATCCAACAAAGCATAATCATATCGGTTAAAGGGTTTGTCTTTTGATTCAAAAGGAGACATCTCCTCATTGAGGGGATCATTGAAAACAATCATGTTACTAGATTCAGGGGAAGAGTGGATAGGAATGTATCCTTGAGAGGAATCATTCGACTTATCTTTCTCATCACACCTAAATGGCATAGTAACAAGGTTTATGAGTTTTTGGTAAAATGAAGGTTTAGCATCCTTAGGGTTTAAAAACTCATCTAAAGCTTCATCTAATTCATCTTGGCTATACTCATAATAATCATCAAATGCATGAACATTTTGCAAATAAAAATCTGACATTTTGAAAAGATTGCATAAAATTTAAACACACAATGCAAAGAAACACAAGTTCTCTCCTTTTTTTTTTCTTTTTCTCTTTTAATGAAAAACACACTAAATCTAGATCTAGATCTAACAAATGCAATGCAAGAGGAAGCAATGATAGAATTCACGTCGGGTTCACCAAAATGTGTAGGGGAAAAAGTGAGACTAGGACAATGTACCCTAATCCTAACTTTTGACACACATTGCGGAATACGAAAGAGCCTAGAGATATCGCACGGTTGGCTACTTCTTTTGGTGAAAGAGAGAGCCACGGGATATCTATTAGGATTTCTATTCCCTTGTTGAAATTGAAAGCTAAAATGATACAAGTTCAAACCCTAACCTCGAAATGTAAGTATGAACTAGTAACACGTTTGCAGAATTGAGATTAAACAATGAATAGCTGTAAATGTAAGGATAAAATAAGAATGCAGATATGTACCTGGAGTCGAAATCAGACTGAAAATGTTCGGGACGGGGGCGCGGGCGCCACTGTCCTGAAAACTGCATCGGAAACCACTGTTTTGCACCCTGAAACACTGTCTGGAAACTGTCGGAAAGCTGTCTGTCCGGAGGACCAGGGCGCCCAGCGCCTCTGTCCCAGGGACCAGGGCACCCAGCGCCCCTGTCCCAGTCTTCTGAGCTGCAATTGCACATAGAGCTCAGTCTCAGTCTCCTCTTTCCAGATCTGTGTCCTGGGGCATCGTCCGAATCCCGAAACCTGCAATAATATCTGAAAAGGGGGAAGGGCGGCTATATAGGGTTTTGCCTTAGTCAAACCCCCGCTTTGGTGATTTCCACCTCCACGAATAGCCAAGTTGTTTTGTAAAATGTATTGTGTGTGCAGACCTAGTGTGTGTGCAAGGTCCAAAATGCAAGAAAGCAAACTAGAGCAACCTAGAAAGTAAACCCTAATTGCTTGTAAATGATAATGCAAATGCTCTAAATCCAGATGCAATGTGATCTAAAGCATGAATAAATGATATATCAAAGCTTATGTAAGGACATGAAAACAATATGAAATCATACCCAACCCTCAAGGGAGGAGTACAAGCCAATCTTCAGTCGGTAATCTCCTATTGTTCTTCAATGTCTTCCAAGCCCTAATTGGATGAATGAATGAATTTGATAGATGTTTGATAGAATGATGTTGAGTGTTGTTGAAGTCTTTAAAGATCTGCTCTTTCGCTGCATATGAAGTTCCTTGGAAACAAAAATCCGATCCCTTTAAATGAGGAAAGAGAGCTTTTATGTATGAAACCCTAGGTCGTAAATTCGTATTTTGGCCGACCTAGAGATTGAATATCCCGCCAATTTCTTGGGGTTAAGCTTTATTTTATGATTGGATCGTGCTCCCAAAATTTTGGGAAAAATGTCCGGGACCATGTTGCATGGGCGCCATGGTCCCAACAACTTTTCACCAAATTTTCAGGGCCATCGGATATGATGATTTTAGAGAGAATCCCGAAGTTACAGGTGATTTCGAGATGTTTAGACCCCGAAACCAAGCCCCCAAGTTCGAAATAGGACTTAATTAGGGTTTTTGATTAAGTGATGTATTGGAGGAATAAAATGCGAAGGGCGCGCTTTAGTGAAAGGGCCCTACTTTATGATGTAGAGAATGATGAAATAAGACTTTAGACCTAATTAATTTGATTAATTAAGTGCTTAAGGAGAAATGCAATGCAGAATGCAAAATGCGCTAAGGCGGGTGCTAAACTAGGTGTGAAATTGTACCACCCTAGAGAGTGCGTACAATTTGTGATGCTACAGGTTTTCTGAATTCAGAGGTGAGTAAAATGAGGAATTCTTGGAAAATATTAGCCAAGACAAAAGAAAAAGTGATTAACTTCTCATGGCCTGCTGATGAGGTGTATCAGGAATGGACAAGAAAATATGCAATGCTTGATGTGGACTAGTTAGAAAATGTTGCAACAGAACAACAAGTGGAAGAAGCCGCGGATGTTGAAAGAGACTTGTAACTGCATTTGGAAAAGGTTTTGTAACTTCTTCTTAAGAAGTAATGATTGTAACAAACTCTCCTAGGAAAGTTCGAAGCTATGTATGCATCCATATTATTATAAATGCATACCAGGACTAGTAAAAAAGGGATCGCAAGGAATTGTAAGAAAACGCTGCAGAAATTTATCTGGGCCTTTTTTGAGTTTTGATGGAGAATATTCAAATGTTTTTGTAATACTTTCAGAAGTAATATCAAGACATAGACCATTGGTTTTGAGTTTAAACTTTGTGTTGTCTACAAGTATGTTTGCAAATGTTTACTGTTTCATTCTGAGTAATCTAGGGTTATTCCTTTTGAATATGGGTTGTAAGGCAACTTTTAGTAGATATGCTTCTTAGCTTTTCTCTTCAAGAGGGGAAATAAATACACAGGAATCATTTTTACCAGTAAATTCTTTGTGGGATACTTTGAATTTTGATGAACATAGTTTAGTCTAGTATGAATAAATTCTTATGTGTGTCAGGCATGTATAGGGATCTACAGAAGCCAAACCGATAGGATGTGTGGAGATATTTGATTGTGGAAGTATTATTTGAACTTAGATGACTCTGTGACCTTGGATAAGGCACTGGTGTAGATCAAGGTTGTCTATTACATATCTTGTAGGTCAATATTGAATATGAGTACAAGTTTCATTTCTTTGTTTTAGTTGGTTTTAGGGTGATAAGATCCACTGGTTTTCAGACTAGTTTGCTATGGATTTATCTTTTAAAAGTGTGAATTCAGTTCACAAAGGTATACCCACCTGAACTTTGGATAAGTTCAAAATGTAGAAGGTTAATCAAACCTTGTCATATGTTGTCCTGAAGTTTATTTCTTTTTACTCTCTCTCTTCTGCATACAGAGTTTATCATATCACTATAAGGATTTTAAAGGGAATCTGATTTTGTGAACAACAAAAGTGGCAACTTTGTTGGGGAGAGTCACAATAAGGATCTAGATGCAGATTTGTGCTTAGATTTATAAGGAAAAATCATTGTGTGTTTGTGGAATAGATTGGAGCTTCAGTGAATATAGCAGTGGTGTCTGGAAGGCTCTATTTGGAAGTTCCCTCTATTTTCTTTTGATAAATGATTTTGGTCTGAAGATTTGCAATGTTTTATTCAAAGCTTGTTTTCATATTTCTCATAGTCTTGTGGGTGGTGACTCTATTATCTTGGAACCAGTCCTTGTTAAATACATAAAATTTTAAAAGGAAGACAAGCATAATGCAAGGAGGAAAAAACACCAGATAATTCATGAAGAAGCATCCTCATGAAACTTTACAAGAAGGTTTGCTTGAATAGTCACGAAGTGGTCAGAAGAGAACAGTGCTTCATGAACCATCAAATTCTACTTGGGTGCAAAAAAATAACAATACTGATAAGATACCTGATCGACCTATTTATGCAAAGTCTAATTCTTCTTCTAGAGAATCTGAACATGATATATTAGGTTTCCATTCTGGATTGTTTGGAAAAATAGATAATGCTTATGCTTTAAATCAAGACATATCTCATGTTAGTGTGTCTGCAAGAGATAGGACTAGTTCAAATGCAATCAAACATTCTGTGCCTAGAACAATTGATTGAAATATCAGCTTGATTGATATAGATCAGGTCAATATATCCAACTTTGAGGAGAATTTCCCTCATGAAGATAAAATGTCACAAGAAATAGAAGATTTAAATAGAAGGGTTCATCACTTAATCTCCGTATGAGCCCAAAAGGAAGCAAATAAGGAAAAATAAGTCAAAGAAAAACTAATGGAGAGAGATAGGATTCTTAGACAGATAGTTGATCTTGAAGTGTTGGCTAAGGAAAAGGAAAAGAGTGATGAGGAAGGCCCTGTGATATGAGAAATTCTAATCCCTAAGGCCAAGCCAGCATATAGGTCAGTAGTCCAACCAAATAGGGAAGTTCTTAGTGATTCACAACCTCCTAGGAATAATGTTGATAAATGGAAGCAGAAATGGGTGGATGATGGAACTAGATCTAGAAATACAGAGGAAATTTCTCTTAGGCTATTAGCACATGAGAGAGAGATGGAAAGAATGAGGAAGGAAAAGGAGGATCTACAAATGGAGTTAGAGAAAACTGAGTTGGAAGTAGCTAATCAAGAAGTTAAAAGAAAAATTAGTTATCTAAAAGCTCCCCCTATCATTTTTCCATCAGAAGATCTTAGTAAGCTTGATCCTCAGCAAATTTCCCTCCCCCCAGTTAAAAATCAGCCTACTATGCCTGCTAATAGAGCAACAATTAGTCAAATCCCTGTGAACAATCAGCATAACCAAATATCTCAGACCCCAATTCCAAAAGTCAGAATGAACATGGGAAATAATAATATTGCTAACCCTTTTCAAAGGAGACCCATCAATTTGGAGTAGTATAGATAATTGGTTTTTGATGGGATCCCAGGATATCCCAACCATGTTCCTACTGAGTTAAGGGACACACTCCATAAGTTTGTTGGAAATAATGCAATTAGTACTGAGGAGCATTTAAAATCTTTTGGTGACTTAATAAATGATTATGAGATAGTGGATGAAGATGTTATAATGAAATTGTTTGTTTAGTCCCTGGTTGATGATGCAAGAGATTGGTATAGAGGTCTTCCAGTTAATAGCATTGGGTCTTGGGAGGACTTTAAAAATTGTTTTCAAGAACAATATAGTGACAAAACAAATGTGAGCTTCATGCTCAATGAATTTAATAACATTAGAAAATCTGATAATGAAATGGTCATTGATTTCAATGCTAGATTTCAAAAGGCCATGCATAGATTGTATCAGGTGATGAGGTTAGATGATAACATGTGTCTGAACACCTATTATAATGCATTTGATTCTAAAATGGCCTATATCTTAAGGGATAAAAATCCACATAACCTGAGGGATACATTTAGAATTGCCATTAATGTGAAAAGCAATAGAAAAGCATCTGGGAAGTTAGGAAGGAGAACATATGGTAGGTTATGGCAGCAAACAAAACAACAACCTAACAAAGTTGCTAAGGATGAAGACAAGATAGAAAAGTTGGTTACTGCTATGAAGGATCTAACTGCCAAGGTAAATAAAAACAGTAAGCCTCATTATAATTGGCAAGATAGACCCCCTAGACTGCATGACATGCCCTATAATACCAACTGGAAAGATGGCAAACCCCAAAATGAGAAGCCTAATATAGAAAACACTCCTTGGTGTATTGCTTGTGATGGGCCACATTCTCCTCATTAGTGTGTAGTAGCTCAAGCCCTTGAAGAGTCCATGAGACACGAAGCTGAGCCTAACATTAACATGTTTGAAACCATTATAGAGAGTGATGAGGAATATGTACAAAGTGAATGTAGTGATGTGTTGGATAATGAAAGGTTTGTTCAAGGACAACTAACGTTGGATTGGCATCCTACCTTGAATGTGGTAACAATTGAAGATGAAGAAGTTCATCTTAGAAGACCTAGTGAGGAAGAAGTTAAAAATCTCACCAAAGCTGCTATTGCTAAAGCAAAACACAATTACAACTTGAGGAGCACAAAGAAGGACACTGATCAGGGTGAACCTGGTTCCATGTTTATAAAAGAGGTTACTCAAAAGGGGACAATAACTAGTGCTACTACTTTCTCTAAAATTGGTCAAGGAAAGAAAGAACAGATTAAAGATGTACCCAAGAGTACAGATGATAAAAGTACCAATGATATACAAGAAGCTACCATAGCAAAAAGGGAAAATCAACCTAAAGCAGAAAGAGTTAGAGCTAATACTGAATTAAGCAATAATTCCACATTTGAAATGGCTCAAGCTCTTACACAAATGAAAGTTACTGTCCCATTAATAGAATTACTAAAAATAAAAGAACATAGAGATGCAGCCTTGTCTTTGTTTTCTAATATATCTGACAGTGACACAGTCCTACCCGCCAGTTCAGTTAAAAATGGAAAGGATCAAGAACTCCAAACCCTAGAGGTTTATGTTGGAACCACTATTACTCAAGAGCCTTCACAGGTAGATCCTTTTTATGTTACTTTGTTAGTAAATAACCGACTAATAAAAGACTGTATGATAGACTCAGGAGTTACAGCTAATGTAATGCCCTATGGTGTTATGAAAGAACTAGGACTGTCAGTAACTACTATATATGGAAAATTCTATGCTATGGATAACAGGGAAGTACCTCTGATAGGTAAAATGAGAGATGTTGAAGTAAAAATAGCAGCATTCCCTGAGGCAACTTACAAAATGGGCATTATTGTTACTAACACTAAACCCCACTATGGTATGTTGTTGTCCAAGTAGTGGGCAGCAACAGTAGGAGGAAATGTCCAATTGGATTTATCTTATGCTACCATCCCAATCAATGGGAATCAGGTCAAGTTTTATAGAGAACCACATTCTCCTAGAGTAATTGAAAATGTAGATCCTAGTATGCTCAATTGTATGACTGACGTGGATCTTGATAATTTCAGACTATAACCAATTTTACCTCAGTTGAAGAATACTGATCCCATTGTGGTCGAATTAGAGTCACAACAGTATGGTTTATGACAGATGTATTTTGATGGAGCTTGCTCCAAAGAAGGATCTGGAGCAGGGGTTCTTTTTGTATCCCCATCAAGTATAACTTTTAAGTATTCTTTCTTATTGGCTTTCCAGTGCACAAATAATACTACAGAGTATGAAGCCTTGTTATTAGGGCTTGAGGTTGCAAAAAGGCATGGAATCCAGCTGTTGAAAGTTTTAGGGGATTCATAATTGGTTGTCTCTCAGGTAAGATCCAAATATGCATCCAAAAATGATAGATTAAAGAGATATAAACATGCAGTTTGGGATGTCATTGAGCATTTTAGTGCATTTTCTATTAATTGGATAGAGCGATCAAACAATATTATGGCAGACTTTCTAGCTAATTTTGCATTCAAAAATGATGATGCAACACTAACTGGCATCTCCACTGTGGAAATAAAATCTAGGCCTGCCATCCCTGGTAATGTGTATAATTGGCAAGTTTTTGTTGATGATGAAGATATTCTTAGGTTCATTCAATGTGTTGATGATTATGATGGACATAAGACTGATTACAATGCATTGGTGGAGGTGGTTGACAATAAGGAAACAGTGTTTGGAAATGACTTGGTCCAGTTGGAAACAAATGAGATACCTAAAGGGTTGGTAGAGATAGAGAGCATGTTCAGTTACAATGACAGTCACTTACATCAGCAGTCTACCACCATGTTAGAAGAATTGGAGGAGGTAAACCTAGGGACTAAATCATCCCCTAAGTTAGTATACATTGGGAAGAAATTACCCCCTCATGTCAAAACAAATCTTATAAATTTATTGAAAAGATATAAACATGTTTTTGCTTGGTCTTATGAAGACCTAAAGGCGTATAGACAATACCTTTTTCAGCATGAAGTTCATTTACTTCCAGCTGCTAAGCCTTTCAGATAGAAGCAAAGACCTATTAACCCCCTGTTAGAAACTAAGATGCAACAACAATTGACTAAGTTAAGAGAAGGGGAGATTATCAAACCTATAAGACATTCTTCGTGGGTCTCCAACTTGGTCCCGGTAAGAAAGAAAAATGGGGACATTAGATTATGTGTGGATTTTAGAAATTTAAATGTTGCTTCTTTAAAAGACAATTACTCTTCCCTTAATATGGAAGCTAAGCTACAAAGAGTAATATGTTGTGATCTTTTGTCCATGATGGATGATTTTTCAGGATACAATCAAGTGCTAGTGAGAGAATCTGAACAATTCAAAACTGCTTTCACTACTCCATGGGGAACATATGTCTATGTAAGAATGCCATTTGGATTAAAAAATGGTGGAGCTACATTTCAGAGAGCTATGGATGTAGCCTTCAAAGAATTCATCAATATCAAGATGATCTAACTTGCTTCTCTAAAAGGGTCGATGACCACTGTGGACATTTGGAAAAGGTGTTCAATAAGGCTTTGGAATTTGGTGTGTCATTTTGGGCTCACCAAAGGAAAATTGTTGGGGAATATTGTTTCCAAGGAAGGGGTAAGAATAGACCCTGAAAGAATTGAAGCAATAAACAAAGTGCCTGAACCGAAGAGTGTTAAAGGTATTCAATCCTTTTTAGGCAAAGTAAATTTTGTTAGAAGATTCATTGCAAACTTTGCAGAGATAGTGAAACCCATTGTCAAGTTGCTCAAGATGGATACCAAGTTTTGTTGGGATCAAGAAGCCTCAAAGGCTTTTTCTGAAATTAAAAGGGCCATTCAGGAAGCACCAGTGCTGAAATCTCCTGATTACAGTAAGCCCTTTTCTCTGTTCTCTTTTGTTTCATACCATATAGTAGCTGCAGTGTTATTACAAAAAGATGATGAGGGATATTAACATCCCATAGCCTTCTATAGTAAGTCTTTGCAAGCAGCAGAATTGAAGTATGAAACCATGGAGAAACAGGCTTATGCTTTAGTGAAAGCTGTTAAGGCTTTCAGGCCATACCTTGTAAATACAAAAATCACTGCTTATGTCCCACATATTGCAGTTAAGGATATTTTGTCCCAATCTGAGGTTACAGGAAAAAGGTGCAGATGGATCAATAGAATCCAAGAATTTGACTTGGAAATAAAGATCACCAAATTGGTGAGAGGCTTAGGTTTGGCCAAGCTCATGACTGAATCTAATCTTCTAAATGTTGAGATAAATAATGTTGAAATCAAAAGTACTTTAGTCACTAGTATTGAAAGGCAACCTTGGTATTCAGAGATAGTCTGATTTTTAAGAGATGCTACATTTTTAGAAGGAATGACACATAATCAGAGAAGAACTCTAAAACTCAAGTCACAAAAATATGTTCTCATTCAAGGTGATCTATATTGGAGAAAAGGAGATGGAGAACTGCTAATGTGTTTGGATGAATTCTAGGCTAAAAAGGTGTTGATTGAAATGCATGATGGAGTATGTGGAGGCCATTACTCTACTAAGACAACTGCTAGTAAGATAATCCGAGCTCGATACTATTGGCCTACCTTATTCAAGGATTCTCAAGAACATGTCAGGAAATGTGACCCATGTCAAAAAGTTTCATCCAAATTGAAGTATGATGGATCTTTACCCCTAAATCCAGTCACAATGGAAGCCCCTTTTGTCCAATGGGGCATTGATTTTATTGGAGAGATTGTTGAGAGATCAAGAAGAGGTCCTAGATGGATCATAGTAGCCACTGATTATTTTACTAAATGGCTTGAAGTTATTCCCACAAGAAGAGCTACAAGTAAAGTTGTCATTGACTTCCTGATGGATAATGTTATAACTAGATTTGGAATACTTGCAAAATTAGTAATGGACAATGCCATGAGTTTCAGGTAAGAAGAGTTTGTTGGATTTTGTACCAGTCATGGAATAATCATGTCTTACTCTTCACCCTATCATCCTCAGGGAAATGGACAAGTTGAATCTAGTAATAAAAGCCTCTTGAACATCATCAAGAAAATCCTGGAAGAGAACAAGAGGTCTTAGGATCAAAAGTTGAAATTATCCTTGTGGGCTGACAGAGTAATAGTCAAGAAGGCCATTGGAATGTCACCTTTTGAACAAGTTTATGGTACACAAGCTATACTGCCAGTAAACAATCTTCTTCCAGTTTATAAATTCTTCCAAGTTGAAGACATGGAGCTATCTGAACCTATCGAAAACTGAATGATTTAGATAGTGGAACTAGAAGAGATCAAAACTCTAGCTCATAAGAAAAATCTAAAGATCCACCTGTAGTCCAAGTACCTTTTTCATAAAAGGACATCATTAAGGAAGTTTCAAATTGATGATATTGTTCTTCAGTGGAATGCAAGAGGACAGGACAAAGGAAAACATAAGAAATTTGAATCATTATGGATTGGCGCTTTTGTGGTCTGTGATTTGAATGGAAAGGATTCTTATTTTATGAAAAATATGAATGATGAAGTACAAGAATTTCTAGTGCATAGACAATTCCTAAAACATTATTTCTCTTGAAGTCAATGCACAGTAGGTCCTTTGTTTGTATATATTTTGTTTGCTTCCTATTGTTTTTGTTGATGAAAACTAAGAGTGGGGGGGGGTGAATTAGTATGCCAAAAACTACTACACTAAAACACTTACACAGTCTAAAGATAAACTGGTAAAGTAGTCTGACAATCAAACTAGTTACCACACATGCAAACCAAAATGTGAACAAAGCATTCACCCACGAAAGCAATACAACCATAACACAAGATATTTGACGTGGAAACCCAACTAGGAAAAACCATGGTGAGATGGAACTCACAAGTCACTATCTATAGAGTAGAAACCAGACCAGTTAAGGTCAGATCGGTTAAGGTCTTACAATGTTCTTCACCAAAATAGATCCTGTTAGGAATCTCAATCTCTATTAGGAGATAAGTCCAATTAAAGACTACCTTGTTAGAGGATTTTTGATCCACATGTGTGAACCACCTTGTTAGAGGATTTTACAAAGGCTTTGAGGCCTAGCCGGTTAAGGGCTATAGACCTGTCAAAGATGTGAGTAATCAACAAGTGTTTGATCTATCTAATAGCACAAACTACTTGGTTAGATCCAGTATTGCTCACAGCTAATGCACTCCAGCATTACTTCAGTCTTCTCTCTCTCTCACACAGTTACAACTTGATCTTCTCAAATAAGATCGTTCTCCACTTCCACCTTAAACCCTAGCTCAACATTAACCCTTTCAACAACAACTTCAAAACCCTAGACATGATGTCCTTTTAAAGGAATCTGATTTCATGTCAGTCTAATAGGATTATATTACAATTTCCTAGGTTCAATGAATCTAGACATACTCAGTAACACGACACAAGAATCACTGTCAATGTGTCAGCACCGTCAAACAATCGGTGGATTGGTAACTCATCACAAAATGCCAGTTGGTAACTCATCACAGAGTATTACTGGTTCATACAAAATACCAGTTGCCAGTTTGATCAAAATGAAGACTGGTAAGAATGTGTTGTGCCGCTTTGCCCCCTCATACTGCTTGTGATCTACGAACCGCTTGGGGTCAACATGCCGCTTCAGACTGGGAAACACATTCTTCAAAATCACTAGTCTAGAGACTAGTGTAGAACATACCAGTTGGAACAAATACTGGTTGAGCACAAGCTCATACATATAAAGGGGATCTCAATACAAGTGCGTGTCCATCAATGACAATCACAACATAAACATAAAAAATGCCAACATTTGTTTGGGTTTGTGTTTTGGTCTGTTTCTCCAGTGTTTCCTGAGTCTCTTGTGTTGACCTTGTGATCAACCATTCCCAGTTAGAGACACTGTTATCACTATTTAGGAAATGGATTTTCTTTTCCCATGATTGGCTAAGTTTTGAAATTTTGAGTCAGGTGTGCTATTAATTGCTTCAAATCTATTTTAGGTCTTTAAGGGTTTAGTTTTCAATTGCTCAAATGTCTGATCAAAAACCCTCTGGCTTCTATTCCTACATTACTTTATTCACTTAAGTAATTGGTCTTAGGGTCGTGTGAAATGTCCAGCCTTGCTATTTGCCTAGGCGGTCGTTAAATAATTGTAAAAATATACACCTTATGCCTCTTCCTTTGAATGTTGTTGGGTCCAGTAAGTGTCACGCAACTTTCAGATGGATCTATAACTTTCGCTATTTCGATAGGCAAAGTTGTGGGTGTGTTATGCTCTGTGAAATAGTGAAAGGAAAAAGAAAGTTCGACTGTGTGCATTGGATCTAGTTTAGCGAGACTCCATATTGCTTTTAATCTAACAACTGGCATTGATTCGCAGCTGAAATGAGCAAGTAAATTACCTCTCACGAAATGGCGAAAAGGTTTAGCGGCACCCAGCAGTGAAGACTTTTCCACGACTAAAAGGCGATCAAGTTTAAAAGAAATCGACGGCCTACATTGTTTCGTGGCTAAGAGATGGGCACATGTTATGCTCTATGAAATAGTGAAAGGTTTTTGGGCCCAAGAAAAAGAGGTTCATAAGAGGCATAATAGATGCACAAGTCTCATCTGATCTAACGGCTAGCACAGTTTCACAGGAGAAAGATGCTCAAAAGATAGCTTTCTTGAAACAGCAAAATGACATGGTGTTCCAAGCAAGCAGTCCAGCTGGTTGAGATGGAAAGTAAGAGAATGACATGTGGCCGAAAATCAAAGTGGTCAGTGAATTTGATTTAAGGTCTAACGGGTGGGTCCAAGAGGATGAGTCATACTGTGGGATAAGAAGTGACCTGGCAGATACAAGTGGCAAGGATGAAATGGATCCCGCTGATTTCTTTCAGCGAATAAGAAGGTGACATGTCAGTTCAAGAATGACTAAGTTCCGGGTGGGTAAAGTTGAGTCATATGACCCATGTCTATCAGTTTCAAGTAGGTTGTTAAGTATCAAGCAATTTTGATATGATCTAACAATTTGCATGAATTCATGAAGGTAAGATGCTAATGTTTTATGGTCTACAAAATGGCAAAAGAGCTAGTGGGGCTAAAGAACAGATAAGGAAAAAATGTAAAAGATGATCAACTCTATTTTGATCCAAGGGTTCTCGTTGCTTCGTGGCTGCAAATCAATCGAGGATTAAGGCCCACTAAATGGCCCAAGAGAAAGAGAGGTTCTTTCCAGCATGACGTGGAATGATAGTTGCTACTTCTTGTAAAGCTTGATGGTGATGTGTCGATTGACACGTAGTTTCAAAAGGTGATTAAGGTCCCACCAAGGTGTAACCGGTGGTTATGTAGGAAGTAAGACAAGTGGTTGACTCTGAACTAAACCTGAATATTTTCCCAGGGCTAATGGCCGAGTGCCACGTTGCATTTGTTAACCAGTGAATAAGTGGGGTAAGTAATGTCTGGATAAAGGTCTCACTTAAAAGATGTTCATCTCAATATTGATCCAACACTTCTCGTTGTTTTGTGCCCCGAAGATGGAAGTGGATTAACCCCTGTGAAATAGAGAAAAACCGTTAGCCATCAAGATGAGGCATGGTTAGTGAAAAAGTTGACGGTACTGGTAGGAGTTAAAGGCTGGGTGGTTAGAGTTCCATCTAACGCTTGGCATCGCTTCGCGAAAGGAAAATGCTTGGGGGATAAAGCTTGCGAAATGGCGAAAAGGAGGTAGGGCCAAGATGCAAAGGCAAAGAGATTAAAACATTGTAAAGACTGATCAAGTCTCATCTGATCGGATGGCTGGCATGATTTCGTTAGGCAAAATTGCTAGAATGTTATGCTCCGCAAAATGGGGAAAGAGAGAAAAGAAAATATACAAGCATGTTATGTCCCATTGGTGCAAAATTTCTAAATTCTTCTATGAATTCAATTCTGAAATGATGGCCGAAGCATGCAGTATCAATGTCGTAGTTAATAGCTCGACTACCGTATCTGATCTTGCATCAATTGAATGAAGGCATCATTTTGAAAAATTGTTGCAGAGAAGTAGTTGCAGAGCAAATTTCTTCAGTTGCAGAGCAAATTTCTTCAGTTGTAGAGCAAATTTCTTCAGTTGCAAAGCGGATTTCTCCAAGCCAAAAATAGGTTCTCTTGTACTCTTGCTTGGCAATTAGTTGACAGTGTGTTTTAATTGGGGTTTTGATTTGTTACAAAATGGTTGGGTCTAGTAATTAAATTGCTTGCATAGTTTTTTAAGATGGCACCTAAAAGAGAATTCTCAGTGAAGGTTAATTACCAGGAGAGGGCTATTTGTGATGATTTCCTAGAATAGTTGACAATGTCAACTAATGTGGTAGCAAAGGTAAAGGAATTAGTGCCAAGAGCTCCTTGCCTAAAAATAGGAGAAGGATTGTATGACAAAGGTAGTTGGCTAAGAGACCCTCAAATTGGGTTGTTTGAGTTGGGATTATTAAAGGTTGGATTTGGTATGAGAAACTCCCTAGCCCCAATGATCAGTATCTTGGAGTTGGATGTAGGTAAATTGGTGGTCCCTGGAGTATTCATGGATGTGGATCTCCTAACTTAGATTACACACAACTATGACCCAATCACAAGGTGTGTTAGGGATATAAGTGGGTAAACCCTCATTAAAATAAATAATGAGGAGTTCAGAAATGCTTTTGGGCTTAGTGAATTTACCAATTTTTTAGAGCCTATTAATTTTAACTCACTAGCTCAGGTTTACAGTGTGCAGACGAACCACCTTAGAAATGGGCCTCTTAAAGAATTCTTTATGAAGATAGGCTGATTAACTGTTGTAGGACCCAACACTAAGGAGCCTTTCTCTTTAAATCTGTTCACCCTTAGGGTGAAAGGATTATACTAGTCACTCTGCCAAATTTTAGGAGAAGATGCTAAGGCAAATATGCCAACTCATTACATGCTAATGATTGCTCAAATTTTGAATCCTTCTTTGGCAGTGACCTTTGATTATGCTTCCTATATCATTGATGCCATCCATGAAGGCTTGATAGGAATAAAGAATGGGAAAGTTGATAGGCCTTTCGGATGGTACTCCCTCCTCATGCATTTATTTTTATTCAAGGGTGGTGACTATTTTGCAGGTGGAATGGATATTGTGAAAGAGAAAGATGGAGAGAAGATGCCAGTGCAATTATGGAGTATAGTGCTGTCATGGGACAGAGAAGATGCTAGCTACTTAAAGTTTGATAAGTGTTTTGCATCTAAGATTAGGACTCTTATCTATTCAGAGAATCCAAGAGTCCCTAAGGTTCTTTTGGAATTCATTAGGCCAAAACAGTTTGCAGAGAATATTAAAATTGTCCATTATTGGGGTGATATCTACTTATACCCTGTCTCCACAGTTTTCAAAGTATATGGTTTCAAAGGCACTCCATTTTTGTTGCCCTATCAGGTCCCGGTTAAAGTGGGAATTGCAGAAATCCTCAGACAGATTGGTAGTGTGCAAGAGGCAGAGCTAACAGGCAGAGGTAAAGGGACCATTTTCCCTACAGTTACCATAGCACATCAATTTGTAATAATTAAAGGAGGTTGGAATTATTTTGAAGATTTCCTTCAACCGTACCTTTTATCAACTGCAGTATCCTAATGTGTTGACCCTAAAGATTTCTTCAATGGTATGTTCAGAAAGAGGGCAATATGCAGAGGTAGACCCCACAAATTCCAGTTCCCTGAAGACCTCATTAGGAATGAGTTTGATTTAGATGAGCATGGGCTGAGGAAAGAAAAGTGGGTGGCATACAAGAAGACTTTAGACTTTGTGCACCAATTTGACACTAGCTATAACCCTTTGTCTAGCTTTCACCCCTTTGAAGAGAAGGTAAAATTCTTAATTCTTTCTTTTGAGGATGTGATGCAGACATTGAAAGAAAAGAGGGAGGTTATAATTAAGAACAACCTTGAGAAAGCAAGACTAGTTCTAAATAGGTCTACATTTGCCAAAGCAATTCCTCTTGGTGATTACATGTTACATAAGAAGTCCAACAATAGTGTGTTGATGCCAACAACAGGGGAGCCTTCTACCTGAAAAGGGAAGAGGAAGATACAGGATGTCATTAACATTTAGGATAGCCCAAAGAAACAAAGAGTAGGAAAGGAAGTACAATCTGATAAACCCTTGTATTCCCCATCTCAATCCCCTATTCATATAGGAGATGAACAGGCAGCAGTTGAGCAACTGTTACAATTAGGTAGTCTTGGAGAGATAGCCTACACATATGATGAAGTGGAAGAGGGAATGCCAGAAGAGCCCCTTACTGCTGAGATGAACATTACTACTAATGAGTTCAAAGGCCAGGAGTGGGATCCTGAGATCAAGCAAGCTAGTGAGGATTTCTTGGCTGATAATAACTTTGTCACATTAGGAGCTTTCATGCAATTTGTGTGGAAACAAAATATTGATAATTTTAATGCTAAGTGTGAAAAGAGGAAAGGTTAGCAACCCCACAAGGATCCAGCTATGGTGGAGGAAGAGATAAAGTAAGAAATGGTTGATGAGTTTAAGACCATCACTCCCAAGAAACAAAGAGACATGGTAGTACAGGTTGGGGTACTCATTCTCCCTGAATGGGACATAGCATATGCCTTGGTTTTAGAGGTAGTAAGAAAGGAGACCAAACTTATGGAGGGAGTCACTTTCAGCAAGGATAATGTTGCACTGGTCATGTGGTCTCTTGAAAGAGATGAAAATAAAATGAATAAGGACACCCCAGGGTCAAGTTATCTTGGAGGAATGATAGTGAAAAGAGTGCAGAGCACTGGGGTAGTGGAAGTTGCTAGCACTGTGCTAGAGACTGCAAATTTTAGTGTTGCAGTAGCAGAAAGAGAGGCAAAAGAAAAACCAGATCTCCAAGTTAAGTTGGAGACAATTTTAAAAGCTTACAATAGTGCCAAGGAAGAGGTAAGGGGTAAAGATAGCATCATTACCAAGCTACAAAGCCAGTTGGTAAGACAATACCATCAAGGTGAGTCCTCAACATTGATGATCTCCTCTTCTCCTACAAGACCTCCACCTACCAGCCCCATTATTGAATTCCCACCATCTCCAGCACCTATATGCAAAGAAATATGAAGAGAGAGTAAGGGCTACAATTTTAAGTTTTGCTGATACTATAGTGTCTTCACTAATATTTAACAACATGAGTAAGATTTTGGAAATGTGGAATGAGTTAAATGGGGACAAGGCTATTTTAATGCCTATTTTAGATAAATGGAGACCCAGAGAGCAGGATATAGAACTTATTTGTTTATCCTATGATGAGGCAGGGGCTAACCCCATTATTAAATCTACCAATGATATGAAAAAGGATTTAGTAAAGTTGGAAGGAGGAGTGGATAATGCAGATAGAAAGATCAACTTGTACAAGAAAGAGTACACTAATCAAGTTTTTGAATTACTCCCAGGAGGTTTTGTTAGCCCAACCCAATTAAAGGACAAAGAAATACGGCTTAAGGAATTAGAAGCCAAATTGTCACTTAGAATAAAAGGAATTGTCAATTCAGAGGATGCCTCTATATTTGTCAAAACAATTGAGGAGATTGAGAAAATCAAATCTCATTATGGTTTTCTGAATTCAGAGGTCAATAAAATGAGGAATTCTTGGAAAATATTAGCCAAGATAAAAGCAAAAGTGATTAACTTCTCATTGCCTGCTGATGAGTTGTATCAAGAATGGACAAGAAAATATGCAATGCTTGATGTGGAGCAGTTAGAAAATGTTGCAACAGAACAACAAGTGGAAGAAGTCGCGGATTTTGAAAGAGACTTGTAACAGCATTTGGAAAAGGTTTTGTAACTTCTTCTTAAGAATTAATGATTGTAACAAACTCTCCTAGGAAATTCCAAAGCTATCTATGCATCCATATTATTATAGATGGATACCAGGACTAGTAAAAAAGGGATCACAAGGAATTGTAAGAAAATGCGGCAGAAATTTATTTGGGCCTTTTTCGAGTTTTGATGGATAATATTCAAATGTTTTTGTAATACTTTCAGAAGTAATATCAATACACGGACCATTGGTTTTGAGTTTAAACTTTATGTTGTCTTCAAGTATGTTTGCAAATGTTTACTATTTCATTCTGAGTAATCTAGGGTTATACCTTTTGAATATGGGTTGTAAGACAACTTTCAGTAGATATGCTTCTTAGCTTTTCTCTCGAGGAGGGGAATTAAATACGCAGGAATCATTTTTACCAGTAAATTCTTTGTGGGATACTTTGAATTTTGATGAACATAGTTTAGTTTGGTATGAATAAATTCTTATGTGTGTCAGGCATGTATAGGGATCTGCAGAAGACAAACTGATAGGATGTGTGGAGATATTTGATTGTGGAAGTATTGTTTGAACTTAGATGACTTTGTGACCTTGGATAAGGCACTGGTGTAGATTAAGGTTGTCTATTTCATATCTTATAGGTCAATACTAAACATGAGTAGAAGTTTCATTTCTTTGTTTCAGTTAGTTTTAAGGTTATAAGATCCATTGGTTTTCGAACTGGTTTGTTGTGGTATTATCTTTTAAAAGTGTGAATTCAGTTCACAAAGGTATACCTGCCTAAACTTTGGATAAGTTAGAAGTATAGAAGGTTAATCAAACCTTGTCATATGTTGTCCTGAAAGTTTATTTCTCTTTACTCTCTCTTCTACATACAGAGTTTATCATATCACTATAAGGATTTTAAAGGGAATCAGATTTTGAGAACAACACTGTATGTTGCTTTTGTCTTGTTTTCCTAGGTGTAGGTGAGGGTGCTAGTGAGGGTTTTGTTTTCCTTTCTACCCTTTTGAATATTGTCATTATATCACTCTCATAGGAAGTTCCAACCAATGAAAGATGAGATTCCGGTTGAAGTCCTTCCAACTCACTTTCCTTGATACCAGTTTGCTTCAGTACATCTTCCTTGATTGCTTTTGCTTGTCTAGTGCCTTTCCTTATAGTTTGTTCAACTTTCTTGACTCTTTTCCTAGACTTAATTTCACTTTCAATTGTTTCTACATTTCCAAAGACTTTCTTTTCCTTTGGTGCTTCAAGGGGGGCTTTTGCATAAGTTTCTATGATGTTGTCATATGTTTCATACCCCATTTTAGTTACCCAGATAGTTCTAGGGACAACTGCCTCCATCTAGATTTCACCTCTCTTAATTACAAAACATATTTCCTTTTGATATTTGTCTACAATTTCCTGTGATAGCCTTATTCTAGTTTTTATTCAAGCCTTCAGTGCTTGAAAATGTTCATTTACATTTTTCTCTTTGTCTTCTCCCATGTTGTTTAGTAAATCAAATAATTGTTTTCCTACCGGTATATCAAAGCCAAAATCTCTCCTACCAATACCAGGTACCTGCTTAGTAATGTATAGCATCAAGCATACAAGCAAATTTCCAAATGTAAAGGTTCCTCTCTTATCTCCTTTAATTTTCTTCAAATTGTCTATTAATTCATCTTTGAGCCATTCACACACATCTATTCTAACATTATCATTAACCATGTAATATGCACTTTTGATACATAGGCTAGATACTGAGTTCAACCTATTTGCATGTGTAGCTTTGTAGCCTAAAATCATATTGACAAATTTGACATTGATGTCCTTTACATCATTTACCCTTAGAGACCTTTCTTCAAATGTTGCACCGGTTAGGTCCATCACTATGTCATTTGAGACCCCTTTAGTTCTGTCAGGTCTGCTACCAGTGGAAGGTAACCCTGTTACTGCTGTAACTATTTATTTGGTGATCTTATGGATGGAGTCCAACCAAAAGAATTCGCCATGGACTCTACTTAGTAATATTCTTATCACATCTTTAGGAAAATCAGGAATGCTAAGAATATCCACAAAACTTAGGGTTTCTACTACCTTGTGTTCCAGTTTGACATTACCATCTACGTCACAAATCACAATTCTATACATGTTCTTGATTTCATCATCTCCTAATTCTTTTATATGATAATGTATGTATATCCTAGGATCCTCTACATAAGCTACTCCCTTAGGTATTTTAGAGAATGCACCTATGGTATCATCTTTCTTTGCTATTTCGGGAACCAGTTTGATTACGGGTCTATGGTGCTTGATAACTTCAATCATAGTAGGGTTTGCAATAAATTCAGGTGTGGATGAGGAAGCCATAGTTATAAATACCTCAATCTTCCTTAAGGATGAGTACTTGGATGAACTGCTTCACTTTTTTGCTAAGGATGCCTTCGCTCAGGAATTTTTGCACTCTCGAAGATTTGAATGCTTGGTGAATGAAAAAGGAGCTAAAACACTTTCTTTATAATGTTATTTTCTCTAACTACCACATTTAATGCTTGCCAATTAAGTCATAACTTAACTCATTTGCTGGTATAAAAGTAATTCAACTTCTCACCATCAACCGAGGGTATAATACCATTTTTTTAATTTGTTGTTAAACCCCAAAGGATTTTCCTTCCGTTAGATGAAGAGTCTCTTGCTGGTGGAGAGATACTCTATTTTGCTCATGGAAGAGTATTTCAATCAACATTCCGATCTAACTTTCTCATCCATTATTTTGAGAATTCTTGCTTTAGCTCTTCAAATTTTTCTTTACCTTTCAAGCTAGGACCTTTCTTATTTGTCGGTGATGCCTTACTTCTACAAGATTTTGCAATATGTGCAATCTTGTTACAAGCATAACAAGTCACATTGTTTTTTCTAAATAGCTTTCCCATATCCTATGTCGGTTTATGATCTGCATTGATTAGATAAGTGTCCAAATCTTCCACAAACATAACATCTTACATTCATTCTGCAATTTTCTGAATTATGACCAACTTTGTTTCACTTAGAGCATTGACCGGTGGGTATAGGAGTATTCTAAAAATTTCTAGATCTACACTGATTTTCTTTATGACCATACTTGTTATAGTTAAAACATTTCCCATTAAATTTGTAAGCATTAGGTTGTCTTACCATTTTTCTATGATCATGATTGTTTGCAGTACCCGAGCTTTGACCAATTTCAAAGCCAAGGCCATTTGTATCACCATTTGGTTTCTGATTCTTCAACATGTCAACGAATTCTTCTGAACTTTCCTTGAATTTTTCTTTGTGTTGATTTGCATCGGCCAATTCTCTCTCCAAGATTCCTTTCTATCTCATGAGTTCATTTGTGTCATTTTGTGTATGCATCAAATCTATCTTCAACATGTCATTTTCATGATAAGTCTTATGTTTTCATTTCCAGCATCATTCAGTCTTCTAGCTAGGTCTTCTTCATTCTTCTTCTGATTTTCAGTTTATTTACAAAATCTCATAGTCATATCTTGCATATCATTCTTCATTGTACTATTTTCTTGTCTTAGTTTGTTTACTAGATCATTAAGAGTTTCCTTTAGATCATCATTATTCTTCATCTTTTCAAAAAGTTCTCTTCTCTTATTCCGTTAAATAGTGAGGTTTTCTTGAAGTCCTTGAGTAATATCCTGTGCAACCCTCAGATCATCTTCAAGTTTGATATTTTTCACCTTTTCTGCATCATAGTCTGAAAGAGTTGTTGCCAATTGCTTTCTTAAGTTTTCCATCTCTCCTGGTGTCAAGATCTTCCTCAAGCTATTAAGCTTTTCAAAATAGAGGACCAAGCTCTAATACCAATTGTTAGGATTCCCAAAGATACTTAGAGGGGGGGGGGTGTGAATCAGTATCTGACCGATATAATAATTTACTTGAATTATAACATGTAAAACATATCAAAATTGTGTACCGGTAAACCAAAAATAATGTAGCAAATAAGAATAACAACCACAACATAAGAGACACATCATAACACAATATTTTTAATGACAAAACCCATTGTGGGAAAAAAATCGGTGGGATTTGTGACCCACAATATACGCTTACTGGCCAATAAGGGAAAATTATTGTTTACAGTAGGGGGCATGCACATGCAGGAAGGCCAAGTGCCTAGAGCTCACTGCTCAATTACAAAAGAAGTCACACTGACTTACAAAAATGGATTATACAAATCCAATGTCTTGTACTGCTTCTGTAGAAACCTAAAATTGTCATGTCTAATTAAATAAATATTTTATTTATTTAATTACTTTAGCCTAATTCTTCTATTAATTAAATAAGTCTTTATTTATTTAATTAATTCATTTATCCTCTTCTAGCCTTATTTCTCATATAAATAAATACTTTTATTTATTTAAATTATCCTTTATCATAAATTAAATAAATATCTTATTTATTTAATTGATCCTACTTCTTCTATTAATTAAATAAATCTTTATTTATTTAATTAATTCATTAACCTTTTCTACCCATGACACATGTAATTCATCTCTTAATTCATACACTACCTACCCTCTAATCATAGCCGACCTCTTTTACACCTCTTAATCTTATCCCTCCATTTCATATAGTGTCTTCTATATAAGAAGATGCTTCGTTCATTATCAACCCTACCTGGCTAATGGATTTATGCACTTGACTACACTACACTTTGCACTTTCATATGCAATCCTACTTGCAACCACATTCCGTTCTTTGCTGAGCTCTTGTGCACATAAAATCTGAGAGCAAATATATCAAGCAAGATCAATGGAGATAGGAAGAATGGAGATCCAAACCCTATTGGACATGTGATGGTATAATCTTTGTGATTTCATTTGATTTGCATTGTCTTAGGTAATCTTCATATGTTATGGTGGATCTTTGTTGTTGTTAGGCTAGGGTTTTGTGGTTGAATCCATTTAGTCTTTCAATATTGTTATTATTGTTGTATCCATTTTCACCATATAGAGCTTCAGATCAGCATCCACTATGCCAGATTCAGCACCGGTTTAAGCTCTGCAATATACATAAACCTTTATCACAATAATTTGCACATTAGGTCTGCTATTATCTTTTCATACTTCACATTCTAAATGATCTACAATGATCTCATACTTATATGAGTCATATTAGAATATGCCAAGTTGGCTTACAAAAGATATTACAATTAATTACAAAATATAAATAAACAAAATTCTTGTCGGCTAGGGTGTCGATAATCTTCCTTTTCGGTGCTAGTGATCTATATGCCAGTGTAGAATCTGTCGGTGCCAGGGCTTGTGTCTGCCTACCAGTATCACATGATTCTAAGGTTTCCATCAATGACAATACCTTCAATCACCTACAATTTCTCATTGGAGTGTGCATTTGCCAACAGTAATCCGACATGTAGGACATCATACCTTCTCCAATGTATTATATTTTTATTGTTTTATTCTTCTCTTTCAAAGCAAGCTATATTTCTACATGTTATTTGAGATGATGTCTCTCTTTCTTTATTCCCTTATTGAAGCTTCATGTCATCTTCAAGATAGTAGAATTCAATCTTACTTGAACTAACATGCCATCAAAAGTAGCTTCATCACTATTTTCCCACATGAGATTAAATATTTTTTGCCTCAAATCTTATCTATTCTAAATGTTTTCTATACATATGGTTTCAGATTTATATATGATCATTAGACAACACATTAATGACAAACATTGCTATATATGATTCCAATATCTTATCCTTACACTCTTATTACATCTATTTTTATTTTACTATTTTTATCCTTCCTATAATTCGTATTATCCTATAAATACAATTAACTATAGATAACATATGTTTCATTAATACATTGAAGAAAATGCTAATAGTTATATGTATTTGTAAATATCCAATTTTAAGTCCATTTAAGAGCACGCACAATAAAACATATTCACTAACATTTCATCTTGTGTAATCCATTGCTTATCAGGATCCCATAAAGGACATTCAACTTTAAGCATCTTATATATTTATAATTGTTACATCTATTAGATATTTTTAGATGCATGATTATTTTAGAATTCAAATACTCTTTCCAGTAGAAATAAAATTTAATTGTGAAATTGACTCAGCCAACCATTTCCCACTTCACATTACTATTTATTTGAGACCATTTTCATTGATACATTGACATTGAAATATTAAGCTCACACTTTTCCCTAAATATGAAGTGGTTACTTTCTTGAAGTGGTTACTTTCTTCATAATGGGGTAACATTGAGATCACAATCTGTTGTTTTCACGTCTTGCCTCATCTCGAAGTAAACTATAACTTGCATACATTCATTTCGAATTCAGCGTACGTTCTTTTCTGTTGCGAATTGAACTAGATCAGTTCAGAATATTCTTTCCACAAGGCCACCATATGTAGGTGCACTCAAATGGCAATACCGATAATAAATAATCATTAATAGGTGGTGATTTCAATTTATTTATTGCACTTGCAATTTGTGGATCAACTTCGTCCAAAACAAATTTTCTCACCAATCTTCTGTTTCCATCGTATACATTGATTCCTTCTCGATCAACCATCACAATCCATCCATTGTTGTTAACTGAAATAAGCATAATTTCTCTTGGAAACCATATATCCACTCGACACCACCTATTGGAGTTTATATTATCTTCTCCATTTTGTAATTTCCACATAAACCCGTACTCCCTGTCAACCAAAATCAGCTGACCAACATCACTCCCAGCTAAAGCCCAATACATATAAGGAGAGTTTTTAAATGTACTGCCTGAATATCTGTACATTGCGTCATGAGGGGGTGGAATTTTTGTAAAACGAAAATCTGAATGGTTATATTCTACAACCCCACCCTTACATGATACTTCATCCAACCAGTAAAATATTCCTCTGTGGTAAACACCGCGCCCTGAAATCAGAAATTGAAAATCGTTTACATCCATTGTGCTCCAGCAGTCAGATGATGAATAATAGAGTCTTATCAATCCTGAGTTTAAACCCATCATGATAATAAATTGGTCAGAGGAAGAATCGAAAGCAATTCCAAAATATCTGTCGGACATGTAAAAGTAATTGACGCGTTTTGAAGTTCCCCTGCTTTTTTCCTCGCAAACAACAAGGCCGAAATGGTTGAACACAATGGAAGTGTTGCATGCTATTTCTATTCGATATGAATCGTCACTAATTTTGTAAAAATCTTCACTTCCTTCCATTACCCATGTGTGTGCCGCACCAGTATTCCGATCAAAGCATTGAAATAAGAAGGCAGACGTGTAAGAAAGATGTATGTTTGGATATATTCTCCGCATTGCAGCATATCAAGACAACATATCATTCCATTCTTTCCACACAGTCCTCAATCTCACAAGGCTTCTTCGTGGGAGCAGCCTTGCTACGATAATTAACGCAATTTCATCGGGAATGCTTTGCCAAATTCCTATTTCCATCTCCATTTTTTCAATTTAGCTATGCAAAAACGCTAGTTCTACGTGTTTTCCTAATTAGCCCAAGGCGTCTTTAAATAGATGTTGATCAACATTCGGTGTGACGTTTCAATGTGAGGTTTTTCCTTCTTTTCGATCAAATGTAGGAGGCTGGCTGAGTATTTTTTGGAAAAGAGAATATACAATCCGTAGTGTTTACGGTAGGTTAGTCTAAGAAAATCCTTATACGTAAATAGAAGAAAAAAATGTTAAAAAGTTAAAATTATAACTTGCTGGTTTATGGTTAATCATGAATTTTATTCCTTCATTTGGTGGTTTATGCTTGAAATTTGCCTCAAACATTATCAAGTTTCTTTGAAGTTTTTTTAACTATTCAAGTATGATCTCCATAATTCTATTCTACTTCTATATGTTCTTTGGAAACAAATTCTAATCTAAATATAAATTTTTTGACTAATTAATATAAATAAACATAGAGTGAAAAAATATTCACAATATTTTATTCTTTCATTTTTTATACATTTATTCCTTACTTTAGGAGAGTCAACATTATTAGAGTAGTAGGAGTTATACATATGATCCTCTAAAAAGGCACTAATGATTAAATAATTTTCCTACGTTAGATTATTTTTTAAAGGAATAAATATTCAATACCTTTTGTGTTGTTATACCCAATCAAGGTATGTGATTACTAAATATAACCCTTTCCAAAATAAATTGATTAAGGATTCAAGATTATTCAAATATAGGAGTGTTGAGTTTGTATGGGGAAGGTCGGAAAGTTGAGTTTGTATGACTAATGGTAAAATATGTTCTGATCAAACTTTGAAGTTTAGTGCACTTGCTGACCTAGGCTTGAGAAGAGCTCTCTCCTCAACTTTTCTTCTTAGTAGATCAAACTTTGTCAAATATTTAACTGGTTGATATACTCCTTATAGAAATTGTGGTTACCGTGTGTTTTCATTGATATCAACCTATTATTTTATATTATTTCTAATCAATAAATGAGTTGAAGACTTGTAATGATGTGTTATATATTAGTTTTTGAAGCTCATGATTGAATGTCAAAATATGCTGATCTAAAGTTTATAGTTGGATCTCAAAGGTGTGGATCTAAAGTTCATGGTTGGATGTCACTATATGTTTCAATCTAAAGTTCATGTTGGATGTCAAATGCACATATATTGAGATGTTATATATTGGAAGATAAGGTTTGCAAGTAATTTTTAAGTTATGAAAGTGTCACAGATTTCTAGAAGAATGTACCATATTTATCTACATCTAAACATATAGTTCATCATTAGGAAATAAGACAGAGGAAGGTGTGAAGTATGTATGTGTCTCTCCTAATATCACAAGTGATAAGGGAAAAGTTTCAGGGGTTGTTAGTGTAAAGTTGGTACTATCACATGATGGAATGGATCAAAAGGATTGGGATATTTCTGCACATTGTCTATATATTTCACATCAACATTTTTGTGTTGAGAGTGGTTGTCGTTGCACCAAAGATCAACCTATCAATTCCTGATGCAACCACTAGACTTATAGTTACCATGGGAGGTGGTTAAACAATCTCACAAACACAATGATTCTGTTGCACAAAGACCAAGGGTGCACACCTTGCAACAATCCCCCATCATCACAAGTAGGGTTTGAACCCATGACCCACCTTTTATACCATTTATTGGGAGTGGTAGTCATTACACCAAAGTAGTGTGATGTGTGGTGTGCTGATCAAATGATTAATTCATACCAAAGGTAGTTATTCGAAGGTAACTACATTCAAATAAGCCCAAAAGTGTGTTAAAGGTGGTGACCCAAGAGTAGTTGATATTAACAAGTAAAGTTATTAGATTTGATTATTATTAGCCATTCATGTTATTTTTAAATTCTAGACTATTTTTGTAAATGTTGTAATTATTATGGAGTATTGAACTTCCTTTGGTTGTAGCCATAAAAATGTGTATGAAGTAGATGCAACTTCCTTTGGGTTGTAGCCAATTAAACCTTATGTAATCCTATTTGTATTTGTGTGGATGGTTTAATTGGATACTATGTCACCCCATCCCCTCTCAATATTTTGATTTTCTAAATGTAATAGGATATTTGAACCCTAAGAAGGCTCTATTATATTTGGGATCACTAAAATTCCTCCTCTATATAATTTCAATCTTCTTACATATATCACTTCCAAGATAATTAACAACTATATCTTTGTAAATATTAAAGATCCCTTCACTCTTACGATATTAGTGTTGATAATATGAAACTAGAACCTATATTCTCACATTATGAATAAACCTTTTAGGATTAATTTTTCTTTCACCACCTATTCCCTTGCCAAAATAATGTAGTGTACTATGAAATTTATCATTAAAATTCTTATCTCAAATATATCATGTTAGGGAATGCAACCTCCCTTTTTTTATGTGAATTTGGTTCTAATTATGAGACTGCCATATTTCTTCTAGATATAAGATTCTATCAAGTTAGTGGTATTTTTTGAAGGAAAAATATAACTCTATAAACCTAGATAATAATATAATTGTCATATACAAATTAGTTCCCCTAGTTGTGGTCAATAACTAATGATTCTTTTAGTTATTTGTTGTTTAAAAATTTACAAAACACCTTAGACGATATTGTCATTTTCTACTTTAATATATCTAAAATAGAAGTAACAAATAAGTCCTCAAAACTATAATAGTTTTAAAAAGGGTAGTTTTTATCAAGCTTGATAGTGTACATTTGAGTAGACCTCACCAATCTTTGTCATGCCTCATTTGGTTTAATGCTTACCCCTACAACATACTAGTTCTTTTAAAAAACATAAAATAAGATGTGACATGATAAGGTGTACATCTAAATGTGTTATTTTATTATAGCTAATTGTATCTATTATAATTTTCAGCTTTATTTGGGCCCTGAATTTAGTGGGCTCTTTCCTACATCACTTTAAGCCTATTTAGGTTGCATTATAATTTAAATATTTATTAATAATCTTTTAATTTAACCATCATTAGGTAGTTGAATTGGGTGTAAATATAAAATCAGACACCACCACACCCATGGCTTCATTTTAAAGGTCATGTTTTGGTGGACCAAGGTGCCCTCCAATTGTGTCCTACGAAGATTATTTGAATGTAGCCAATGTAAGTGCCTTTCCTTTATAATTTGAATTTTAGTATTAATTTTTGTACTTGACCATTTTTTGTTTATCTAAATATAAAAAGTTCAATACAAACCTTATATAATGAATAAGTTCTATCATTCATAATATTAAATTATAATATAATTGCTTTAAAGATTATCCAAGCCTTTAAAATTTATGTTTTCAAAACAATTAGTACTAAGCTACATAAAGCTACATGAATGTAAGGGTTGATTTTGTTAGGTCCCGGAGGCAACTGAGAGTGGGGGGGGTGAATCAGTTGTCTAATAAATTCAAACCAAAAACAAATTAACAAACGTAATCCTTAATACTGGTAAACCAATCTTTTAGTAGGTGTTGACATCAATGAAAAACCATACCGAAATACCAACAATCTCCCCCTTTTGCATTGATGGAAACACAAGATGGAAAAACCATCAAAGTGCCAAAACAGAAATGCCAAATACCAAAAGCCAACAAAAGCCAACAATCTCCCAAAAGAGATCATAACTAGAAATCAAAATACAGATACAGAGAGTAACAATCTCTCCCCCAATGAATAATCTCTCCCCAAAAGATAATGTGTTTTTCCATATCATTCTCTCCCCTTTTGACATCAAATGCCAGAGTAGAAATAAAAAACATTTTTCAGATACAAAATACAAACCAATTCAATATAACAACTACTCCCCCTAAGAAGTAGCTTCCTCATCAAAGTCGGAGTAAAAGATTTCTCTGTTAATTCTGTTGGATGATGACAAACATCAACTTCCTAAGTCTCTACCAGTGGGGGTATGACCCCAAGCTAATCTCTGAGATATTCAAAAGTCTCCTTAGGCAAAGGTTTAGTGAAAGTAACTGCAATCTGCTCTATAGTATTCAAATAAACCATTTTAATTTCTTTTGCTTCAACATTTTCCCTTAGAAAATTCAGTTTGATAGAAACATGTTTGGTTTTAGAATGTAATACCGGATTCTTAGATATTTCAATTGTTGCAGTGTTATTACAATAGATAGTAATAGGTTCCTTGCACTTTACCTTTATATCCTTCAGCATTTGCTTAAGCCATAATACCTATGCACAGTTGGTTGTTGTTGCAACATATTCTGATTCAGCTGTTGATAAAGATGTACAACTTTGTTTCTTACTCAACCAACAAATTAATCTACTTCCAAGAAAAAATGCTCCTCCGGTGGTGCTTTTTCTATCATCCACATCTCCTGCCCAATTTGCATATGTGTATGCACATAATTCAAATTTTTCATCTCTAGGATACCATAATCCAAGATTTGTCGTGCCTTGCAAGTACCGAAAAATCCTTTTTACTGTTGATTCATGATTTTGTCTAGGATTACTTTGAAATCTTGAAATAATACGTACTACATTCATGATATCAGGTCTTGTTTGTGTCAAATATAGTAAACCTCCTATCATAGATTTATATCTAGTCGAATTAACAAGTGTAGATTCATCGCTTTGTGATAATTTGTCATTTGTAGTCCTAGGTGTGCTTACCGGTTTAGAGTTCTCCATTCCAAATTTCTTTAATAACTCCTTCAAGTACTTGGATTGACTCAAGAATATACCTTTATCACTCTATGAAATCTGCAATCCTAAAAAGAATTTTATTTCTCCAATCATAGATATTTCAAATTCTTGTTGCATTTCAATAGAAAATTCTTTACATAATCCATCTTTTCCTCCAAAGATTATATAATCAACAAACACTTCTATAACCAAGATGTCATCATTTGTCACTTTATAATATAATTTTTTGTCAACATTACCTATAGAAAAACCAATCTTCAAAAGATACTTATCCAATCTTGCATACCAAGCTCTTGGGGCTTGTTTCAATCCATACAAATCTTTCCTTATTCTGCAAACCATATCTTTGTTAACTATCAAAGAAAATCCATCAGGTTGTTCAATGTAAACTTGTTCTTCAAGATCTCTATTCAAAAATGTACATTTAATATCCATTTGATATACTTTGTAGTTCTTGTGTGCTACAAAAGCTAAGAATAATCTAACTGCCTCAATTCTACCTACCGATGCAAAGGTCTCATTATAATCAATTCCTTCTTTCTGAGAATATCCCTTGCACACTAGTCTTGCTTTATTTATGATAACCTTACCATCTTCGTTATGTTTTTTTCTAAATACCCACTTTGTTCCAATCACTTTTTTGTCTTTAGGTTGGGGAACTAATGTCCATGTGTTATTTTTCTCAATTTGTTCTAGTTCCTCTTTCATAGCTATAACTAGTGTTTATCTTCACATGCCTCATTAATTGATGATGGTTCAATTTGAGAAATAAGACATACCTCTTCATTTGCCAGTCTTCCTCTGGTCATAACTCCTTTATTTTGGTTTCCAATTATCTGATCTTCAGAGTGATTCACTATTACATACTGGGGTGTCTTTGTTTGTTGTTGTTCCTCAATTAGTGTGGAATTTTCAGATGATACTGGTGTAACTGGATCTTCAGTCTGTACCGATGGGTTTAATGTAGGTTAATTTGTTAGAATCTCTGTTGTCGGTTCAGATTCTATGTACCTTGAAGTTTCTTTGAATTGTTCATCAATCTTCACATTTGTACTCTCAACAATTTTCTACAATCTTTTGTTAAAACATCTATATGCCTTGCTCTTAGATGAATAACTAAGAAATATTCCTTCATCACTTCTAGGATCAAATTTTCCAATATACTCATCCATTCTAATATAGCATTTACTTCCAAATATTCTGAAATATTTAAGAGTAGGAGTAATACCAAACCATAGTTCATGAGGGGTCTTATTGGTTTCACCTTTGATGTGAACTTTGTTGAATGTATAGACTGTTGTACTTACTGCCTCTCTCCAATACACATGTGGTAGATTTTTTTTTGATAACATACTTCTTGTTGCATCCAAGATAGTTATGTTTTTCCTTTCAACAACTCCATTCTATTGTGGTGTCCGGGGTGCTAATAGCTATCTTCTGATTCCATTCACTTCACAAAATGTATTAAATTCCTTAGATGTAAATTCTCCTCTTTGATCTAATTTGAGACATTTGATTTTCTTATTGGTTTCATTCTCTACCATTTCTTTGAACAGTTTGAACTTTCCAAGTGCTTCCGATTTTTCTTTGAGAAAAGTAACCCAACACATTCTAGAGTAGTCATCAATGATTAGCATGAAATATCTATCAACTTGCAAACTTTTAGTTCTAGCTGGACCACATAAATCAGTATGAATTAAGTCACGAATTTTATTTGATTTTTCTGGAATACTTTTAAAAGTAGCTCTAACTTGTTTTCCAAATTGACATTCCTTACGTACTGTATTGTGAGGTTTGACAATTTAAGGTAAATCCCTAACTGCCTTAGTAGTACTAAATTTTACCATGCAATCAAAATTTACATGACAGAGTCTCTTATGCCATAGCCAACTTTCATCAATATGTGCAATCAAGCATGTCTTTTCACTGTTATTCAAATGAAAGATATTACCTCTATTTTGATTTTCGGTTGCAATTTCCAAACCAGTTCTATTCATGATTTTGCATTTTGCATTTTTGAATTGTAACTGAAATCCTGTTTCAACTAATTGACCAACACTCAAAAGATTATGCTTTAAACCTTCAACATAGTAAACATTGTCAGTATTATGTGTAACATCAAGAGATATTGTACATTTACCTTTGATCAAACAAGCTTTATCATCTCCAAATCTCACTAAGGCTCCATTATATTCATGAAAGTTCAAGAATTTACTTTTATCTCCAGTCATATGATGTCAGCATTATGAATCAATGATCCATTCATCCTTTACTTCAACTTTAGCTACCAGGGCTTTCTCTACCAGTTGAATAGTAGGTGTCGGTTGATCTTCTGTTATGGCAACAAAAACCCATCCATTGTCTATCGGATCCTCATCAGAATCATCAGTCACTCCTTCATCAGCAAGATAACAAAATTTGTCTTTATTCTTCTTAAATCTGTAGCTCTGATATTCAGGGTTAGGCTTGTATGTTCTACTATCTTCTTCTCTTAGCATGTCTATTAGGGCATCTAGAAGCCATATGACCAATATTATTACAGTTAAAGAATTTAGAGGGTGCTTTACCTTCATACTTACTTCCTACTAGAACTTTAGGCATTTTTCTTGTAAATAGTGCTTCAAGTTCTTCAAGTTCTTCATCTTCTCTCCTACTTTGCTCAGGTTCTCTTGCATAAAAGGTTTTCCAATCAAACTTGTCAAATGATGGTGCAAATGATATTGATGCCTTAAAAGCTAAATTTGTCTTTATAGTAGCAACAGGATCAAATTCCTCAATTTCAAAAACTAAAATTTTTCCAATCAATGTATCCCTAGTTATTGAGTCCACTTTTTCTTTTGTTGAGTGGTTTTTTTTTTATGATTTTATGTTATTCCTTGTGTGAAATTGTTTGTTTTTTCAAGGATGATCTATTATGTATGAGGTGTATGTCCTTGGCTACAATCTCTTTTTCACTTGGGAATGTATATATATTATAAGATTACCTCTCACATTGAGTCAAAAGTGTGTCACCCTTCATCAAGAATATCTTTTTCACCTAGAAAGTAGAGAAAGATATGTATTCTTCCTCTCCTTCCTTTCTTTTGGTAGAAGATGTTATGTTTTTTCAAAAAAATCCTCTTAGAGGTAGATGTCTTGTGGGAAAAGATGTCTTCACCTCAAAGAATCTATTTACACCCATTGGAAAATATCTCTTTTCTAACTATCTTATCCTTTCTTATGAGAATATATCTCCTTGGTGTTTAAGCTATGAATCTGTGTTTCTAGATTCCTTAAGACATGAACATAGGATTATGTTGACATCCTAATGAGGGGGCACCCATATCGCCCTATGTGTACCATATTGTTACATATCTTTTCATATTTTAAAAAGGGTGTTTAAACTCATAAACAAAGAAAACAAACTCTTATACGAGATGATTCATGCTCGAAACTAGATGTAGCATTGATATATTCTTATATGGCGTGCACATCTCTGAAACCAAATAGAAAAAGTTCTTACATGGGATATCCTCAAAACCAAACATATTTATTCCTTAAATGGGGTTACACATTCTTGAAACCATAGAAAAAACACTCTTAAATGAGAGGTTATCAAAGCCATATATTCACCCCTTGGCATTTCCATTTTCATTATATGTCTTAAATAGGTTGATGCATGCTCGAAAGAAGAGAAAAAAAACTCTTATATGGGGTTCTATATAGTTGAAACAAAACATCACTTGCACACACATACAAGGATGAGTGGAACTAGAAAAACACAACTAGACTATTCCTACTCTCCTCCCTAACATGGATCACCTAGAAAAAAGAATCTAGGGTGTGTCTCCATGTCCTCTCTCATACTTCTCATGAATCACCTGGAAAAATACATATAGAGTGTGTATCCTTTCTTTCTCGCTCTTCTTCTCATGAGATTGTAGCTTGGATATTTATAGTTTATCGATGATGCATGATTTTTTTCTTTTACATGATCACTTGTGTTCTTAATATGGTATTTTTTGAGAATGATATTAGTAGTTCAAACATTTTAATATCATGGTCTCTTTGGCTACTTGACTTGAGGTCGTATTTTTAGCCTTTAGCTTTTGTGTTGTCAGTCTTTTGCCTTTTGTCTTTGTTTTTCTTTGTTTGTCTTTGTTTTCCCTTTGCCTTTTTTGTGTTTTTTTGTGTGCCCTTAAATGTATTTGATTGAGTTAAGATCCTAAGATTGCGGTCTTAGTTATTCGAAATTAGAGGTATCTTATACTCCTTGTGATTATGCTACTTTATTCGATCCCATTAATCTCTCATTCATCTTATTTACTACAAGAATTTCCATACGCTCATTCTCTCATTAAAGTGGGGGCAAAATGTATCATAGTGCCCCTACTTTAGCATGTCTCATCCTCATCTCTTATCTATGTCTATTCAGAGCCTTAACTCTAGTTTTGATGCCTTATAAACCTACCAAATTACTTGCGAGAGGGGTATCCTCCTCTCTAGGCCTTACATTTAATCATTTATTAAGGAGAACCAGGGTGGTGTCACTCTGGTCCTAGGCCAAAGCACCAAACATCCTGTTCCCTCTTAATGGGGCCCAACTGAGACTACCAACCAGTAGTCATACATAGTGAGCCCCGACACCGGTCCACTCAATCCTGATTGACCATAACCACTTCCAATCTTCATACCGGTACATACTGGTTCAACTTCTTGAGCACTTATACCGGTTCATGTTGGTTCACTTATTACATCAATGAAAACATATATTATTCACTATTCAACATATTCCAACAATCTTCCCCTTTGGCATTGATGGTAATACTCAGTTATCATTTCTTAATATCTGCACCATGCTCAATAAAATATACCGGTTGACATATATCAGTTCAACTTGAAAGATCATCACCACCACCTAGACTAGTTAGTGTGCACTCTACCATACATATTTTCCCCATATATCTCCATCATCAGATATCTTCTCCCCCTTTGATAGCAATGCCAAATTGGAGGCACAAGCTTCCAAGATCCATTATGTTGCTCCCCTATGGAGTAGCATCCTTCAATACATCAATCCTCTATGATCTGACATGGCAGTACCTGACTGATGTGGAGCACACAACTTTAGTTTACTTCATGAAGGAGCAGAACCCCTAATTCATCTCTCAAATAGGTAAATATAGTATTCAGTAAGCACTTAGTGAATATGTCTGCTAGCTGCTCCTTACTGGAAACATGTTCCAATACAATCTCTTTATCCTAAACCTTTTCTCTCAAGAAATGATACTTGAGCTCAATATGCTTGTAACTAGCATGCAATACCATATTTTTGGATATATTGATTGCACTAGTATTATCACATAAAATACTCACTAGTTCAGATATAGTCACTTGGAAGCTATCTAGTACATGCTTCATCCAGATTGCCTGAGTGCAGTTCATAAATGCTGCCACATACTCCGCTTCAATTGTAGACTAGGAAATACAACTTTTCTTATTTCTCGTCCATGAGGGTAGTCTTCCACCAAGGAAGAACTCTCCGCCAGTTGTGCTCTTTCGGTCGTCCAAATTACCTAGCCAATCTACATCGGTAAACACTTTGAAATCAAAGTTGTCATTGTATGGATACGACACACCATAATCAACTGTCCCTTTCAGATACCAAAGAATCCTATTTACCACATAGTACAACTTACCGATCATTGATCGGTACTCCTTCTCATCCAACAACATTGTACCATCATCCTTTGTTAGTTTACATCCGGTCACCATCGGTGTTCCAACTAGTTTGCTCTCCTCCATGACAAAGGTCTTCAATACCTCTGTGATATACTTGGACTAGGTAATGAGGATACCATCTTCCATCTACTTAATCTGTAGACCAATGAAAAAATTTAACTCTCCAATCAGAGACATTTCATACTCCTTTTTCATCACATCTGCAAATGCATGACTCATATCATCATCTCCATCGAAGATTGTATCATCTACAAATACTTCACATATCAAAATCTGATGACCTTCAGATTTCAAGTAGATGTTGTTGTCCTCACTTGTTCTTGGAAATCCTATCTTCACAAGATGAGAGTTTACCCATTCATACCATGTCCTTGGTACTTATTTCAATCCATACAAGGCCTTGTGTAACTTGCACACCATGTCATTGTCTTCTGACAAAGTAAACCCATCTGGTTGCTCAGTATATACTTCTTCCTCTAGGATTCCATTCAAGAAGGACAACTTCACATTCATCAGGTATACCTTAAATCCCTTGAATGCTGCAAATGCTAGTAGCATTCAGGTACCTTCCAATCTAACTATTGGGGAAAAGGTTTCTCCATAGTCTTCTCCTTCTTATTGAGAATATCCCTTCCATACAAGTCTTGCCTTGTTCCTTACCACTGTGCCTTCTTCATTCATCTTATTCCTAAAGACCCATTTGGTACCTATGACATTCTTATGTTCTGGTCTGGGTACCAAGGACCATGTTGCATTCTTCTCTATCTTGTCCAGCTCCTCTTCTATTGCCTTTATCTAGTCTTCATCGGTAAGAGCCTCTCTAGCAGTCTTAGGCTCAAATTCTAAAATCATGCAAGAATTTTCTTTCACCTTTCTCCTTGTAAGTATTCTTGCATCTTTGTCTCCTATGATTTTCTTTGGGCCATGATGCAGTCTTACATACCTAGGAATGATCGTAGTTGGTTCAACTTGCTTTCCCTCTTCTTTTTCAGCTTCATCTTCTTCTTCACCTATTGAAGCTTCTATCGGTATAGAAACACTGAGGTCTTGGCGTTGTTTGTCACTTGTTTCTTTCTTAATCGGTTCCCAGAAGGCTAAACCCAGTTCATCTTTTGTTTGATTGTTGTGGGCTTCTTCAAGCTTCTCATGTGATTCATCAACCCTGACATTGATACTCTCAACAATCTTCAGAGTCCTCCTGTTGTAGCACTTGAGAGCTTTTCTTTTAGTGGAATATCCCAAAAATATTCCTTCATTACACTTAGCATTAAAATTACTCAGGTTCTCACCTCTCCTAATATAGCATTTACTCCCAAACACTTTGAAACAACTCACATTGGAAGTTCTCCCATTCCAATTTCATAGAAGGTTTTGTCTTTACCTTTCTTAATAAGTACCTGGTTCATGGTATAGACTACAGTGCTCACCGCTTCTCTCCAAAATGTGTGAGCTACATTTCCTTGGATCAACATAGTTCTTGCTGCTTCAACCATAGTCCTGTTGTTTCTTTCAGCTATGTCATTTTGTTGTGGTGTCCTTGAGGCAGACAATTGCCTCTTAATATCATTTTCCTTGTAGTACTTATTGAATTCATCAAAAGTGAATTCACCTCCCTGATCGGTTCTTAGAAATTTTATCCTTCCACTGCTCTCCTTCTCCACCAATGCTCTAAAGGATTTGAAATTTCCAAAATCCTCAAACTTGTCTTTCAAGAATGTGACCCACATCATTCTTGAGCAATCATAGGTAAGGGTCATGAAGTACTGATCTCCCTGAATACTTCTAGTTTTCATCGGACCACATAGATCAGTGTGCAGTAGATCAAGTAAGTTCTCTACTCAAGAGGACTTACCTTTGAATGTTGAGGAAGACATCTTCCCAAGTTGACATTTTCTGCACAAAGCATTCTCCGGTTTGTTCAGAAAAGGCAATCCTCTTACTGCCTTGATCTTACTATCCTTTACAATATTATCAAAATTCATATGACAAAGTCAACTATGCCATGTCCAATTGTCATAAAATGTCACCATCGACCACTGACTAACCTTGGCATTCAACTAAAATAGGTTTACTCTAGTCTGGTTACCGGTGGTAATAAGTTCACCACTCTTACCAATTATTTTGTAGACTCCACCTTTGAAATCTAGAATGAGTCCTTTGTCATTCAGCTAAGAAAAACTCAAAATGTTGTGCTTAAATCCTTCCACCCAGTAGACATCATCCGCATTGGTCTTTCCATTTAGTGAGATGGATAATTTTCCTTTCACCATGAAAGGTGCATCATTGCCAAACCAGAAAACACCACCATCATATTCTTCAAGAGACAAAAACTTTCTCCAGTCACCAGTCATGTGGTGAGAACACCCGCTATCAATGATCCACTCATTAGAGTTGTCAATATGTGAGACAAGACCTTTTTGGTCACACAACTCTTCCTTGACAACCACAAACACTATGTCATCATTCTCTTCATCCTCCAATTCCTCATCGGTAACACTTTCATCCACTACAACAAGACAATTTCTCCTACCTACTCATTTATACTTCCTAAACCTCTCTGGTTGATCCTTATTGTCATTGTTAGGACAGTTAACAACTACATGTCCTATCTTATTGCAGGAAAAATACTTGAGAGGAAGCTTACCTCTATATTTTTCGGTGCCTTTTGGAAGTCTCTTGGAAAGAAGAGCTTCAAACTCCATCAGAATCTCCTCATCGTCCATATTTGTGCTTGGTTTGGATTCATAATTGGTATTGACCTCTTTTCCTTTCGTGGTCAGTGCAGAGGAAATCGACGCTCTGAAGGCTGACTTAGCCTTCTGAACACTACCATCATAGCTATTCAATTCATATGTAGTCAACTTTGCAATAATAGAGTCTAAAGATACCTTGGTTTTCTCGATAGACCTTATCTCCTCAATAGCGACAACCCTAATTGCACTGACCGGTAAAAGTGATCTCAAAACTTTACTGACAACAATGCCATCATCATAGCTATTCAATTCATATGTAGTCAACTTTGCAATAATAGAGTCTAAAGATACCTTGGTTTTCTCAATAGACCTTATCTCCTCAATAGCGACAACCCTGATTGCACTGACCGGTAAAAGTGATCTCATAACTTTACTGACAACAATGCCATCATCAATTGTTCCACAAGTGCTTTTGATCTCTCCAACAACCGTCTTGATTCTTATGCCATACTGTTGAATGGTATCTCCTTCAACCATCCTCATATCTTCAAACTTTCCTCTAAGGATTTCTTCCTTAGCCCACTTGGCATGTTCATCACTGCCATAAATGGATTCTAGTTTGTCCCACACATCTTTCGGATTGTCCTTATCTTGTACATCAATGAACTCTACAGCGAACAAGATGTGGATAAGGGCTTCCATGACTTGCCCATTTTCTTGTATCTCTCTTTTCTGATCATCGGTTAGAGTGCCAGTGGGGATTAAATAGGATTTCTCAACATAGCTCCAATGTTGTGCACCAAAACTATTGATATATATCTTCATCCTGCCCTTCCATATTGTAAAGTTGTCCATGTTGAACTTAGGACCTTCCCTGTTCATCATTAAAAAATGATCTTTTGCCTCAAGCGGTTAAGCTTATATCACCAAGGACCTAGATATGCTCTGATACCAATTGATGAATAATGATTAACTACTAAGGTCCTAACCTTTACTGAGAGGGGGGGTGAATAAGTACACACAAAAACTTGCTCAGATACTTTGACAAATTAACTAGATAATCGGTTGTCATATACTACTGGACTTAACCATAGCAATATCGGTTAAATAGAAATACTTTAGACAGCTAAACTGGTTAAACAAAAGCACTTCAAACAACATTAAATAGATATCAGATCTTGATAGCTAATTTACCAGTTTAGTCATGCATGAGTTGTATCAATAATACAACAACCATTTAGCACTGCATGCATATTCAACTTAATCAAAAACTACTCAATCATCACATGAAAAACTCACAACCCATAACACACAGATTTTTCACGTGGAAACCCAAATAGGAAAAACCACGACGGGGATGAATACCCACAAGCTTTTTTGTGAACTCTTTTGAAGTCTGCTCTGCGAGGAGCCTACTCCAATTAAAGACTTTACAATAAAGGTTCTATTAGGAACCAATCCTGTTAGAGATCACCTGGTTAAGGGATGGCTATATACCTTGTTAAAGGTTCAAACCCTATTAAAGGTTACCTGGCTAGAGGATTTAAATAACTCAATGGACTTGAGCCACCTGGTTAGAGGATTTACAACAAAGCATGTTAAAAATACCCAGTCAAGGGATTTACCTTTTGTTGAAATGGTTAGAAGACAATAGGTAAAACACTCTGATCTGATAAGAAAACTTCTTGCTAAGGCAGATCCTTTTCAGTTCATCTCTTCTGCAACCACACTCTACAGATTCCTCACTCTAGTTTGGCAACTATCAAAACATGCAGAAACACACACAACTTTTGCCAACAACTATAGTAACAAAACTAATAGACCTTATAGACAACAATTAGGTCGGTAGCATAAACCCTAAACCCTAAACATTTTAGGTTTAAAATGACAAGTGGTTCAAACCTGACCGTCAAATACATTACATAGAATGAAATGATCTAAAATAGATCTCAAGTTGTTCTGCATCATCCAATCTTCGCCGCAACTAGAAAATAGTAACCCATCATGCACTTTTCGCATACCTCTAAGAAAAATGCACATTCCCAAGGTGGAGATTCAATGCATTTGATGTTCACTGCAAGATCCTCAAATAAATCCTTCATGTGCACATGGATGGCGTGGCATCTTGATCCTTATCCTTGTTCTTAACTAACTCGTCACAAAACATGATCGGTTGCACCGTACAAGCCAAACCAGAAATCCTAAAGTTGAACTGAGACTACCCCAACATCGGTCCACTCTATCCTAATTGACCATAATCACTTCCAATCTTCTTGCCGGTGCATACTGGTTTACTTGCTTGAGAACTTATACTGGTTCATGTCGGTTCACTTACTGACATCAATGACAACATATATTATTCACCGCTTCATCATATGGCAACAAAATCCTATAACAATGTACTGCTCCAAAGTAGCATCTCCAATGCTGGATTCAGTCCCAGTTTAAGCTCTGATAAACACTTTTATACCTTCCTTCAACCTTCAGATGATGTCAGTGTGATTCACTCTATATTATTCTCATATGATATTCAATATTCGCACATACCATGATACGATATCCCAAATGAGATCTTACATTTATTTATACAAAACTTAAGACCATTACATGAGGTCGGCTTACTAAATATATTACAATTAAATCAATTATGATAAAAAATGTCGGCTCAATACATTTATCATAATATCTAATCAATAAACCATCTCCATAATGTGGTGTGCTGATCTGGAATAGATAGCATGTACCAGTCCATAACCTAGACCTATTTTCCAGTAAAGGCAAATTTGTAAACCCGATTAGGCCAATACACCAAATCCAAACATCCAATCAATGTCTTTGATTTAATCAAATGATCTCTAGATGATAACAAGTCATCTTCATTGCCAATGAACAATATATCCTATTGGTGAACAATATACTGGTGACTGTGCATAAGTCACTAATCTTTCCGGTGAACACAATGTGTTGGTTCAATAGTAAACCAATATAACCATAGTGCCAAATCAACAATATAAACCTCTAGAAGGATAAGTGTTGACATCAGTGAGAAAACAAATGCAACACATCCATAATACCAACAGTTCTTAGGTGATTTAGCAGAGTAGAGTATGTGTGAAGTAGACTTGTAGAGTGCAGAGCTAAGGGTATAAGAAGAGGACTGATAGAGTGTATAGTCGAGGGTATGAGCAGAGAATCAGTGTAGTGCATTGCAGAAACAACTAGTGCATATAGAGTATGAGTTTCATTGTGATCTGATCAAGCTACTAGTAGCTATTTGAGCAGATCAACTTCTTGTTGCTTTCTAACCATTGCAACTCAAAATCCCTTAACTGGGTGGACTTTAAAAAGTCCCTTTATAAAATCCCTTAACTGGCTGACATCTTAATTGATGATCCTAAGTACTTTAACAAGGCTACCTCTAACAAGGTAAAGGCACTAACAGGCCTTAAAGAAGATTCCTTAACCATCTGTACCTAACAGTGTCTTTGTAATCTCCTAATAGGGATGGCTCCTCACTAGGCGTACTCGAGAAGAGTATAAATTTTGTGAGTTTCTACTCGCACCATGTTTTTCTCCCATTTGGGTTTCCACGAGATAAATCTTGTTATTATTGTATAACTTTTCATGCATGGATGTTCTCTTGCAATAACTATTTGTATTGATGAATATTAAGTTAGTGAAGACTCGAGAAAAGGTTTTAATTTTGTAAAACCGTTAAAGTACTGATTTACCCCTCCCCTCTCAGCACCGGTTGGGACTAACAATTTGTATCAGAGGCCTGGTCCTTACATTCAAAAGAGCTTAACAACTTAAGGAAAGATCCAAGATGATGTGAAAGGAAGGCCCCAAGTTCTCTAAGGAGAAATATACATTATGGTGTGGTAGAATGAAAATCTACCTAAAAGGCCTAGGAGATCAATATTGGAATCATTTAAGAATATAGTACAATGAACTGATAGGGGTTCTCACAATAGATTAGATCAAAGAAAGGCAAGACAAAATTACAACTATGGATATGATTGCTATCACTCTATCTGATAATGATTATGATGAGGTTCAAGATCTGAAAACGGCCTATGAGATTTTGAATAAGGTGAAGATTGTTTATGGATGAGATCCCCATGTATAAAAGGCTAAGGTGGACAATCTAAGAGTAAAATTTGATGAGATGAGGATGCAAGAAGGAGAAAATATAGAACAATATAGAAAAAGAATAAAGGATGTCATACATTCTATCAGAAGTGCTCGAGGAAAGCTTGAAGAAGAGTATGTGGTCAGAATAATCTTAAGAACCTTGCTACCACAATATGCCATAAGGTTTTCTGCAATTCAAGAACTCAGATCCTTGGTAACAGTGAGTGCTTCACTTGACTCACTGATCGGTAAGTTGACTACCTTTGAACTGAGCAACTATGATAATAGTGTACCAAAGATTGATGCTACCTTCAAAGCTTCCATGATACCTACACCAACAAGGAGAAGAAAAGAAACTGGAAACAATTCTATTACAAGAACTAGTCATTATAATTAATGTGACAACTTGTTATCTGAGGAATAGGAACAAGATGAGATTGAAGCTCTATTAGCAAGAAGGTTGGCAAGAGGAAAAAGAAAGTATAAAGGTAAACTTCCCTTGAAGTGTTTCTCTTGCAATAGAATAGGTCATATTGCATCCAGATGTTCCGACAATGATAGGAAGGATAATTTTAGAAGTTACAAAGACAAGAGCTAGAAGGAGTTCTATCTTGCAGAAGAAGGATTTACCGATGAAGAATCATAAGGATCTGATGGAGATGGAATTGAATTTGTAGTGATAAAGGAAGATAACACAAAGAAAAGGGGTATGGCACTAATATTTGGTTCAAACCACATGACCGGTGACGGAAACAAATTCCTCAGCATGGAGGACTCTAACAGGGGAATGGTGAGATTCAACAATGATGCTCCTTGTGTAGTAAAAGCTAAGGGATTTACAACCCGAAATGATAAAATAAATTGTGAAGATGTTTATTTGGTAGAAGGGTTAAAATAGTCTGTTAAGTATTGCACAACTTAACAATAAGGGTTACCTATTAGAATTCAATGAAGGAATATGCAAAATAAATGAAAAACCAGGAAGTCTGATTGCTATTGGTAAACAAACTAGAGGAAATATGTTCTGCCTAGACTCCACTATAGGAAGTTACCTAGTGGCAAAGGTAGAAGATAGTTGGCTGTAGTAGAAAAGATCATGTCATGTAAATTTTGATAGTATAGAAAAGTTTAATAAAATGAAATCTATCAAAGGTATTCCTGGAATTATGAAACTTGAGAATGTTGTGTAGAGAGTGTCAACTAGGAAAGTTGACTGGATCTAGCTTCAACAACAAATCTTATTCATCTGAAAATGTGCAAGAATTAGTGCATACAAATTTGTGTGGTCCTATGAGAAGTAAGAGTTTCTATGGGGACGGGTAATTCATGTTATTTGTAGATGATTTCTCAAGAATGATATGGGTTGTATTCTTGAAAGAAAAATATGAAGTCTTTCACATGTTTAAGGTCTTCAACGCTCGAGTAGAGAGAGGAACTGATAAGAATCTGAAATATCTGAGATCAGATAAAGGAGGAGAGTTCAACTCTCAAGGCTTCATGAATTACTATGAAGAACGGGGGATTATGAGAGAAATGTGTGCACCTAGAGCACCTCAATAGAATGGGGCTGTTGAAAGAAGGAACATAACTCTGATTGATTGTGCGAGGAATTTGATGACACAAAAGGATATTCCACATATCTTCTGGAGAGAAGCAGTAAGCAATGTTCTGTCTATATTGAACTAGATATAGTTGATGAAAGGGACAAATAAAACTCCCTATGAATTATGGTATGGATACTCACCTAATGTGAGCTATTTCAAAGTATTTGGAAGAAGGTGCTATGTCAAGAGGGATGAGTACTCTGGAAAGTTCAATCCCAAGAGTTATGAAGGAACCTTATTAGGTTACTCAAGAAAGAGTAAATCATATCGGTGTTTGAACAAAAGGACCAATAAGATTGTGGAGAGTTCCAATGTCAGAGTGGATGATTTCTCTGAGAATATTTAGATACCTCAAGGGGACTGACGAGTATGGTCTCTAGTATCCAAATAAGGGAGATTTTGACTTAAGTGTCTTCACCGATATAGATTGGGCAGGGAACATTGATGACAGAAAGAGCACTATTGGAGGTGCATTCTTTCTTAGAGACAGGGTTGTGTCATGGACAAGCAAGAAACAAAATTGCATCTCACAATCCACAACTAAGGCAGAGTATGTGGTTGTCGCAATCAACTAAACATAGGTAGTATGGATCAAGCAAATATTGGAAGGTATCCAAGAAAAGGTGAGTGAACCTATGGTGATTGACTCTGACAACACCAGTGCTATCAATATATCCAAGAATCTAGTGATACATTCCAAGACAAAGAATATATCTATCAAATACCACTATCTCAAGGAACATGTTCAAGACAAGGAAGTAAGGTTGGAGTAGATACCAACAAAAGAACAGGTGGCAAATATCTTCACCAAGACACTACCTAAAGGACACCTTTGAATATGTTAGAGGCAAGCTCGGGGTAATTCCCCTGAATACTCTAAGGTGAGTAAAGATCAGAACAACATAAATCCAGTATGATTTTCCTGAAAAAATCTATATATTTGGATTGATTATTATGGACTAGTCTTGTTAGGGGGAGCAGATAGTGTGGTTTGTGAAATAGGGTGTCTAGACTACACCTTTGGAATTATTGTCAAAGGGGGAGATGTTTGAATATAGATTATGTAACATGAAGGAAGATGAAGACAAATGTGAAAATGAAGTTAGAAGTAATATGAACGGAAGTTAGCTAAAAGGGGGAGTAAGATCATTATTCAAAGATCAGTTCAATAGAAGAAAACGTGAGTGATTGCTAAAGTGGAGTCAAAATTTTTGCCATCAATGCCAAAGGGGGAAATTGTTGGCATTGTGATTGTCATTAATGTCAATTGATATAGGAGGGTTACCAGAGACCTTTGGAGCCATTGGTACACAACTTAGTGTTGACTTGTGCAAGGGTTGCAGATCGGTATAGGATATGTTGACACTCCATTATTTCCAACTGACAAGTGAGTTAGTGTCAATCGGAAACTGGTATGCTAAAGGCTGTTTCGATAAGAAATAACTAGATTTCATGAGATAAAGAAGTATTTACCATAAGAAGTAGTTGACATGATGATGCGGTCACAGGAGTTGACTCAGACTGAAGTTTAGTAGTCTTATGCATGATCAAAGCTCTCTGGACAAACAAGTGATCACTCTTCTTAGTGATAAGTGACCAGTGGAAGAAGATAAGAGAGTTACATCATTGAATCAGTGACATAGGTTGAAGGATGATATCCATCGGGAATCTCAGAGCTGTGACTGGTAAGATGGATGCAATGACCAAAGGTGACTCACTCATGGAAAAATATGATCAAACAAATGGATAGTGAAGTCTACAATAGTTAACAACTAGTTAAGGTGATATTTGTACGGATTTTCCGATTCGCATTAAAAAGACAAAACACGACCCAAAGGTTAGTGAAATTATGATTTACAGAGGTAGTCAAGGATGAGTTGCTGGCGAGATTGATGGAGAGTGTGCAAAGAAGTGTGGGAAGATTTGGATTTCAAATCTACTGACTGTTAGGTGTAAATTGATTGAGAAATCAGTGGGCATGTGTTTGCAAAATATGTGATAAATATTTTTGGTGAAAACCAAAATGATTGATCGAAAAATTTGCAAAGTGCAAATCCTGTGACAGGCGATCCAAAGTGCAGAGTGAAGAGTGAGGATGTTCTAAGTGATTTAGCAGAGCAGAGTATGTGAGAAGTAGACTAGAAGAGTGTAGAGCCGAGGGTATGAGGAGAGGATAGACAGAGTGTAGATCTGAGGGTATGAGCAGAGAACCAGTGTAGTGCTAAGCAGACACAACCGGTGTAGACAGAGTATGAGTTTCATTGGGATCTGATCAAGCTATTAGTAACTATTATAGCAGATCAACTTCCCATTTGTTTCTAACCATTACAACTCAAAATCCCTTAACCGGGTGGACTTTAATAGGTCCTTTTATAAAATCCTTTAGCTGGGTGACTTATTACTTGATGATCCTAAGTCCTTTAACAAGGCTACCTCTAACAGGGTAAAGGAACTAATAGGCCTTAAAGAAAATCCCTTAACCGGGTGGCACCTAACAGTGCCTTTGTAATCTCCTAACAGGGATAGCTCCTCACCAGGCGTACTCCAGAAGAGTGCAAATTTTGTGAGTTTCTACTCATATCGTGGTTTTCTCCCATTTGGGTTTCCATGAGATAAATGTTGGTGTTATTGTGTATCTTTTCATGTATGCATGTTCTCCTACAATAACTATTTGTATTGATGAATATTAAGTTCATGCAGACTTGAATATAAAGCTTTTAATTCTGCAAAACTAGTAAAGTGCTAATTCACCCCTCTCCTTTGAGTTGCAGTTGGGACTAACATTGTTCACTATGACAACTGCAACTATAGAATTTGACAAAATTTCCTATGTTTCTTATGTATTTGATGGATGTCCATACCCAATTCCAATGGTGCCATTTTGGCACAAGAGGGAGGGTGCAGACAAAAGTTGTTAGATTTCGGCTTTTCACTAGTCGATACATATATTTGCTTAAAAATTTGTAATTTGTGTTCAATGTATCCCTTTTTAGATCATGTCTCCGCCATTACATTCCATGCGATGATATATTTCAGCGCATTTTGTCAAAATATCCTCTTGCGATTTTTGTGATTCAATAGTTTGCATTCATTTCGTGCACAAGATGGGGCGATGCTAGTAAGGTTGTAGAAATTGTTGTTACACCTGCCAATACCATTTGCTAAAAAATCGCTAAGGCCTTTTCAACCAGACTATTTTGAATATATCTTGTAATTATGGTGTCTCATGAGTCCCTACCTCTGTGATGTGTGATTGAACAGTTTTTATGCCTTACTAGCTTTCTCATTCCACATATGTATCTACCAGAGCGGTTTTAACAATGATATTTAAAAGCTTCCATATTTCATAATCATCTTCCAAGGAGATTATAGTGACAATATTTCTCAACAATCCTCTATTCTCATTGTTCCAAAACTACCGTTTTGACACTAACAAGAAAAGAAGGTGTCAATAGCTGTGGATTTTGGTTTTAAACCAACCAATTTCATTCGCATGAAATTTTCTATTGCCTTTTTAACAAATTCACACTCCATATTATGTAGTCGCTTCACAGAATAAGACTATAGTTCTTCGAAACACTCCATAAATAGTTCACTCTCTGTCTATGTTTTCGCATTTCACATACCAGGTTGTTGTAACTATGATATTCTGGATGCCAATCTGTCAGGGATTGGAAGTTACTGATGTAGGTTGCAGAACTTCATTTTATGCCCCGCCAATCTGCTGAACGTTCCTAAAGCCTTTCGACAACTCAAATTTTACATTCTACGAGATAACATCTCTGTAAAACTCCTATCGGCTCGCACATTTTAATCTATGGTTTCACATTTTGCAGTTAAGTTTATCATGCTATTTGCAATAAAAAATCTACCTCCCATTATCGTTTGGTGGATATCCGTAATCTGTTCAAAAGGCTCCCATCGTGGAGCAGGCATGGAGGATACTTGGCCAAAGTTGGTGGATTTGGCTTTTACAACTATGAATTATAATTTGCTTGAGAATTTTGAAAGATTTTAATTACCGAATTCTTGCTTCATTAACTGAAGTTTCCAACCCTAAATCAGATAAGGGAAACTCTCATCTTTTTTCTTGTGACAATGGATTTCGATGAAACATTCAAACAGTATTTTTGAACATCATGATGTTAGCCAAAATGCTCTCCTTACTCCTTAATGAGCTAAACACATTTCATTAAATACCATTAAATGTATTTATTTATAAAATAATTGTTCCTTGTCTGGGTGGAAATAAACATTAGGCCCCACACTAGCATTTGTATGCTTAGATTAATAAAGCAAGTTTCTGTAAATATCATTTTAGAATATGATTGAATAATATCAGTTCCTATTTTATCATTCAATTTCCTTTCTTAACAGTGATTCATCTTCTTTTGTCTAAAATATGACTTTATTGTACAAGATAAAAGAAGCTTAAGTTTTCCACCTTCCATATTATTATTTAAATCAAATGAATTAAATAGCATAAGTCTTAGATCTTATATCTTAAATTTAGCTTTGGGATGAATTATGACTTGAACCAAATTGTTTTAAATTCTAGATAATCTACCTTCACAATTCCTTTTAACACCATATGCTGGGCTCTATCCTTGTGGGAGCTGCATTTACTTCACATATAGTGCAATCATTTTGTAAGCATTGCTCCAATTAGTTTTTTTTTTATTCATATCATTTTAGGCAACTCTAAATTTGCAAAAAATTAGTGTTCCAATAGTGTCTCTGTCTAGGGATGTATTCCCCTAGTGGGCATAGCAAGAATTCAAAAAATCTCTAGCAAAAGTAGAGCATGTGCCTAAATCATATTATTTTATCCTTTGAAAATTAAATCTATTTTGTGAGTGGCCCCAAGCCCCGAAAAGTGAGAGTCCATTTTTCCCTCGATCAAAAATTTAATTATCATCTATTAATAATGTAATATATCTGCAAATACCATTTGTGGACATATGAACATAACTAATTATTCTAATTTTACCATTCCTTATTTCAATACTAGGGGTATGCTGAAAATATTTATGATGAAGTAATATATATTTTTAATATTCATTTACTGTGATAATCTCCTTTTGAAATAGTCTTCCATTCACAAGTGTATCATCACCTATTTCTAGCCCATCGACTTGCCCCATATCATCAAAGAGACTTTGATCAACATTTCTTATCTAATTTTGAAATTGACTGTAATACTATGCATATTTGACACTCCTATGACATCAATATTATGATATGAAGTATTATCCACCATTTTTATAAGCTCCTCTTTCAATGTGTATGTCTTTGTCTTGACATTATATAAGTAGTTTTCACAAATGGGCCCAAGTTCCATAATGTCTAAGAATACTTCTTCCTTCTCAAACGATGGATTTGAAAATGTATAGACATTTCTTTCAAATATATCAGAGATGAAACGATCATCTTCTAAGAATTGATCATATAATGGATTTAAATAAATTTAAACTCACCTTCAGGTGTATATATCTCTTCTATGTACAATTCATAATGCACACCCTTACTATCTGAAAAAAAATTCCTCCTCTGAGGCACATTCAGATACTTCACTGCAGGTTACAATATGGTTTTTCACTATCCGTTCAAATAAGGGGTATGAAATTTTTTTATGGTCGTTTTCAAATTCACACACATCCCTCTTACTAGTTATTTTAGCATGGTATTGATATATCGATGAATCTACAATTTGTTCACTTGCCACATGATCTACTTCATTGCTGGTGTATTCATTATCAACATTATTTTCAAGATTACAATCTGCTTTTAAAGTGTGAGGGTAGTTTTCCCCAAGCTTCATTTTATTCAAACCTGGAATGCTAGTAAAAGACAATTTCACTTGCATCTGTTTCCATTTAGTGTGTTACCTCATTAATCTTTTCAATAGTGTTGTTTATATATTCAGGTGTTATTTGTCCTTCATCAATAAGTACTCCCTTTGTACATGTGTCACTATTTGAATCATATTGACCAATTATGACATCATCATGTGACTTCACCCTAAATTTATTTTCATAAAAAAATAATGAAATTAAATAATTCATTTAGGCTAGTTGGCTTCATATTTTTAGAACAAGAATTTAAATATTATCCCAAGCATTCATAAACACGTTAGTCAAAATAGATTCATGTGGTTTGAAGTCATCTGGAATGTCTTGATATGAAGCTATAATTCTTGCCAATAAGGCATACCTTGATGCACCTTTATGTCTCCTTATATAAAACAATGATTGTATACACCATGTGGGATCAATACGTGATAAGGTATCAACACGTTTGGAAACCTTCTGACAATATGGTTGAGACTTATTATCCTTGACAATATAAGGAAATACACATAGAAACCATCTTTGAGGTTCCTCCCATGATGAAATATTCTACATAGGCACATTGAAGCAATGACTTGTGATTTTTTTCAAGGACCTTACAAATAACTTCATAAACACATCTTTTACATAAATTTAATAATTGGTTATGAATTTATTAAATAGTGTCAAAACTATGATTGTTGATTCTCCTTCAGTTCCATGGAATTTGGGCACATGCTCTTTAATTTCATGAGGGACATGATTTGTAATCTATATTTAATGAATCCATTTTGAGATCATGTCGGCACCATTAAATTCCATGCAATGATATCTTTTTAGGGCATTTTGTCAAAAAGTCCTCTTGCGATTTTTGTGATTCCATAGTTTGTATTCATTTTGTACATAGGTTGGGGCGATGTTGCTAAGGTTGTGGGAACTGGCTTTACACCTGCCAATACCATTTAGTTAAAAATCGCTAAGGCATTTTCAACAACACTATTTTGAATATATCTTGTTATTATGGTGTCTCGTGAATCCATACCGCCTTGATACATTATTGAATAGTTTTTATGCCTTACTGGCTTTCCCATTCCACATACGTATCTACCAGAGTGGTTGCAACAATAACATTTGAGAGTCCCTTTTATCTATGATGGATGTTCGTATTTGTTTCAAAGCTTACATATTTCATATAAATCTCCGAAGGAGATCATAGTGACAATATTTGACAACAATCCTATATTCTCATTGTTCCAAAACTGTCGGTTCAGTAATGGCAAAAAAGGATGGTGGAAACGGCTGTGGATTCTGGTTTTACAACAAATGATTTCATCTAGTTGAAAGTTTCTATTTCATTTTACACCAATTCACACTGTGCATATTGTAAATTCACTGCACGCCATGAGACTATAGTTCTTCAAAAAAATTTAATCACACCAAATTCTTTGTTCATTATCTGAAATTTCCAACCCTAAAACAGATAAGGGCAACCCTCAACCTTTTCATTGTGAGAATGTATTTCAATGAAACATTAAAATAATATTTTTGAACATAATTATGTTGGTGAAAATGGGCTCCTTACTCAATTGTACTCACCTCACATAGGGTTGGCATTACATTATTGGTGGGATTTTCTCTTTTCTCTATCTGAAACTTTTTTTGCTTGAGGGCATGCGAGACTCGCCACTTTATGAGCCAAAACATTTCATTAAATACCATAAAATGTATTTATTTATAAAATAAGTCTTCTTAGATTAATAAAGCTAGTTTCTATAGATATCATTTTAGAATATGATTGAATAATTTCAGTTCCTATTTTATCAGTCGATGCCCTTTCTTAACAATGATTCATCTTCTCTTGTCTAAAATATGACTTTATTCTGTAGGATAAAATAATGTTAAATTTTGCACCTTTCATATTATTATTTAAATCAAATTTAACTCTTCTATAGTAGATCTTAAATTTAGCTTTGGGATGAATTATCAGTTCAACCAAATTATTTTAAAGTTTAGGTAATCTGCCTTCACAATTCCTTTTAACCCAATATGTTGGGCTCTACCCTTGTGAGAGCTGCATTTACCTCAAATATAGTGCAATAATATAGTAAATAAGGCTATTTTTTGTTTTTTTACTGATTTCTCTCATTTTAGGCAACTATTAATTTGAAAACCTTTAGTCTTCCAACATGTTGATTACCTAAAAGCTTTAAATATAGATACCAATCCTATAGATGATAATGAAAAACTTACAATGTGTGTGTGTCTTAGCATATCTAATGTGAATGAAGAAAGAGCCAATACTCCTATCAATGATCTTTCTAATGGAGATAAATCATTGAAGAGAAACATGGCTCCATCTTCTTGCATAAGGGGGGAAAGATCAAAATGTTAGTGTTTACATCTATCTAGATCCACCTTATTCTCTTATAGAATATCTTAATCATCAAAACATTTGTAGAGAAGATGATGTTATGCATTTCATTCATGATAGATATCCCCACATAATATTCACTAATGATAATGCATTAGATGATAAAGATCTCCCTTGAAAATCAACCAGAGAGGATATGCATGATGATAGAGATGAAAGTCGTCCTCCACAAGATATTCCTTCTTCATCTACTTGTCCCTTTATTCTCTCTAAACACACTTACTCTAAAACTTTTTAAGTATTCTATTATAATATTTTCCCCCCTCTCAATGAAGAAATTCTTATAGGAGTTGTTATAGCATAATATCAAAATAAGGTTTTAGAGGACAAGGACTTGGAAAATTTGATCAAGGAATTTGAGTCCCTATAAACCCTCCTACATAAATTACTACAAAAAGTCTAGGAAATTACAATGATTATCCTATGGATGATCTCCTTATAATCCAAGAATTTAAGGACCATCTCGCAAGAAAAGATACTTATTCTTCATCTAATGTTGCTTCTTCAAACACTCATTTTTTGTCATATAATCAAATTAATGATCACACTACAAATTATTGTCTTGATTTTAAAAATGGAAAGAAAGGACTCATTGATAGGGGCATAGTCAAAATCATGGATGAAAATCCTTCCTTTTCTAACAACCCTTGTCCTATATCTCAAAATACCAAGTTTATGACTATTGATGATCGAGAACAATTAACAACTAGAATCTTTTGTAGATTCAAGTATGACAAGGATGTTGTTTTCCCTTTCATAAAGTCCATTAATAAGTATAAATAAGGTAGTGAACACTGCCTTTTTCATCATGGTGGTTCTTATGCGCTTGAAAAGTATAAATATTTTAATACATTTATTCAAGAACAATATGAAAGGGCCCTCATATCTCTAAAAACTAATCTTTCTCTCTTTCATGGTTCAAAGGTAGTGCTTTAGCAGTCCTTTCATCCTCCATGTTGATCCTCACCCTATGACACAAGTATTTAACTTCATTGGGGAATCTTTTTCATAAGTGATGATTCTTTTTTAATATGAAGCTTCTTGGGACAGCAACATGGTTCATTCTTTCTTTTATCCTTGGGGGACAATAATCCTTTCTCATATCTTTTGTTTATCTAAAGCTTCACTACTCCATTTAAGGGTTACATTTTTCATGTTTTCGATATCCTTTCTTGCATGGAATGGTCTATCTCTTATATGATTAATCTCTCCTTAGTGGAGTATGTGATTTTTCCTCTTAATTACTCTCTTTCTCTGTTTGAAGATTACCTATTTTTTGTAGCTGCATTTTTTATATATTAATATCCTTTCTTGCATATAATATTCCTTCATGTGACTACACCATGAATTTTTTTATGTCTAATCTCTCCTTATAGGTTGTGTAATTATTCTCATCATCCTTACACTTTGGGGGAAATGATCTTTGTTTTCTATCTTTTCTAAGAATCCAATTTTTCTTTGTTTAGTGGTGTTTTTTTATGATTTAATATTATTCCTTCTATGAAATTGTTTGTTTGTTCAAGGATTATCTATTATGTAAGAGGTGTATGTCCTTGGCTATGACCTCCTTTTCACTTGGCAATGTATATCTATTATAAGATTACCTGTCATATTGCTTCAAAAGTGTGTCATCTTTCAACAAGAATCTCTATTTTGTATAGAAATAGGAGGAAGATATGTAATATTGTTCTCCTTCCTTTATTTTGGTAGAAAATGTTATGTTTGTTCAGGAAACTCCTCTTGAAGGTAGATGTCTTTTGAGATTATATCTATTCAGCTCCAAGGATCCCTTTACACAAATTGCAAGATATCTCTTTTTCAACTATCTCATCCCTGCTTATAAGAAGATATCTCCTTGGTGTTTAAGGTGGGTATCATTGTTTATAGATTCCTTAAGACATTAACATAGGACTATGTTGACCACTTAATGAGGGGGTACCAAATTTGCCCTCTATGTACCATATTGTGCGATATCTTTGCATGTCTTAAATAGGGTATTCAGACTCATAACCAAAGAAATAAACTCTTATACAAGATGATTCATGCTCTAAAATAGATGAATCATTGATATATGTCTTATATGGGGTTCACATCTCTAAAACCAAAGGAAAAATCTCTTAAATGTGATTTCCTCAAAGCCAGACATATATTTGTCCTAAACAGGGTTACACATTATTGAAACCAGAGGAAAAAAAACACTTAAATGAGATTTTGTCGAGCCCATAAATTCACCCCTTGGCATTTCCATTTTCATTATATGCCTTAAACAGGTTGATGCATGCTCAAAACTAGATAAATCAAACTCTTATATGGGGTGCTATATACTTCAAAACATACATCACTTGCACACATGTATGAGGATGAGTGGAATTAAGAAAACACAATATTACTATTCCTACTCTCCTTCGTAATATGGATCACCTAGAAAAACATATCTATAGTGTGTATCCATGTCCTCTCTCATTATTCTCACATTGAATCACCTAGAAAAACACATATAGAGTCTGTATCCATGCTCTCTCCCTCTTCATCTCATAAGATCATAGCTTGATTATTTGTAGTTCACAAATGATGCATTATTTTTCTCTTTTACATGATCTCTTATGTTCTTAAGATGGAATTTTTCAAGAATGATATTAGTAGTTCAAATATTTTAATATCGAGGTCTCTTTGGCTAGTTAACTTGAGGTCTTATTTTTAGCCTTTAGCTTTTGTGTTCTCAGTATTTTGCCTTTTGTCTTTGTTTGCCTTTGTTTGTCTTTGTTTTCCCTTTTCCTTTTTTGTCTTTTTTGTGTCCCATTTAATGTATTTAAGTGAGTTAAGATCCTAAGATTGGAGGCTTACTTCCTCAAAATTAGTGGTATCTTATACTCCCTATGATTATGCTCCTTTCTTCCATCTCCTTTATATCACTTTCATCTTCTCTACCATAATTATTTTCATAGGCTCATTCTCTCATTAAAGTGAAGGATAAATGTATCATAGTAAATTGTCCCCAAGCCAATTTACACCTCATGTTTGTGCCCCTAGTTTATTGTGTCTCCTCCTCATCTCCTATCTGAGTCCATTATGGCTTAACTCTAGTTTTGATGCCTTATACACCTACGAAATGACTCTTGGGAGGGGTATCGCCCCCTCTGGGCCTTAATTTTAGTTCTTAATTAAGGAGAACTAGGGTAGTGTCACTCTGGTTTTGGAATAGAGAACCCAATGCCCTGGTCTCCCTTAATAGGGCCCACTTTTGAATAAGGTATGAGACCTATCTCTCCAATGGGAAATTATTTTGGTGGCTCTATATGACCATTGGAGGTCAGGATAATTGGTAAATTAACCTAGGATCTCATATAGAAATATATGAACCAATTTATTTTGATCCTAACACAAATTCATTCAAGCAATCAAAAATTTTCAGAGCTCTTCAAGGCTGAATATTCTTCATTTATGCACTATTAAGCATCATTAGATAATTCATATGAAATAATGTGTGCATGATTAGGTTTTTTTCATATTCATGCCATTTGATAGAACATATGTGATCACATTCAAGATGTAAATCATTATTATTAGTCATTGCATATTTGAGGTATATCCTTCCATTGTTTATTTTAGTATTTTCTATATTTCATTCAAGGTTAGTTCCTAAACAATGGTTTGAATTTGGCAAACTTCTATTCCCAACCTATTTTCCCTTCTTTCTATGTGTAAGAAGAAGGTGTTGGTGCTCAAATCAACAGATTGAAAAAGTTCTAAGGTGATGCCAATGCCTATCTTAAAACACTCCAATTCATTTACACAACTAATATAGTGAACCTTTCAAGGTTGCTAACTCCCTCACTTCAGGCTCTGCAGGACCTAGATGGGTGTACCTACTCACCAATTGTTCTTCTTACTTGGTGCTTTTTATAGAATATTTCACATTGTATCTTGTATTTCTAATTTATCTCAAAGTGGTATATATCTTTTGGATAAAATATCTTGTTGTTCTGGTTACTCTAACTTTTTATTAATTCTTCTTGCTTGAATTTGATTACTTCTTATTCCTACTCTTTACCTCTATCTCCCACTGAGAGTCATTCACTTGCAAACCCCATGTATAACTTTGAAAGACAATTTTTAAATCCTCCATTAGATGGATTTGTCAACTACCCAACCTCCAATTCTATATAGCTATATGATTTTCTTCACAGTTAGTTTAATTGAATTTAACTATCCTTTTGAAAGACTAATTAAATAGGACATAATAGGAAAAGCGATTATCAGATTTATCTTGATGATCCTACCATGCAACTGTTAGGTCCCGGAGACAACTGAGAGGGGGGGTGAATCAGTTGTCTAATAAATTCAACCAATATTAACTTAACCAAGACTTAATGCTTAATACCAGTAAACCAAACTTTTATGCCGGTAGATAGTTTTAATAGTTAATTGCAATACCGATAAAGATTAATGCATGAAACAGAAAGACAATAACATCCACAACACATAACACCAATGTTTGTATGTGGAAACCCTGTAAGGGGAAAAAAAAAGGTGGGAAGCCTTACCCACAATCAAATGATACTACTGCAGATAGTATGTGTTTACAATATGGATTCTGCACATGGAGAAAGGCTAGCTGCCTAGAGCTCACTTCTCAATCACAAAATCAGAGTCACACTGACTACAATTGGATTACTAAATCCAACGATAATGTACTACACAAAATAGCATCTTCATATGCTAGATTTAGTACCAGTGTAGTTCTGGTTGCCTTCACAAAACCCTCCTTCAACCTTCAAATGATGTCTGCATGTATACATCTACTTATTTTCGCATATACCTTTTTGCAATTCTTCTTCCCAATCGCATATCAATCTTACAAATAAGATCTTACATATATACCATAAGCTAAGACCAATTGGATAGTTCGGCTCACTAAAAGATATTACAATAAAATCAATTACAAAAAAAGTAATATCCAATGCATGATGTCAGCTCAATGCATTTACAATAATAATAAATCATCTCCATAACATGTCATGCTGATCTGGAATAGATACGACTCTTGGTGCTTATCCTAGACCTATTTTTCGATAACAGAAAATATGCAAACCTGAATAAATAGTTAACCAAATCGCCAAAACAAAGTGATATAATAATGTCTTCGACATAACCAAGTAGTTTCCAAGTATTTCCAAGTGTCGGTGAACAATATAATCTGTCGGTGAACCAAATACAAGTGTTTTGCATAAGTCTCTGTCTTGCTAGTGAACATAACCTAAATCTCCAAGTGCTGATAAGTGTTGACAAGTAATGACAGCTGTTGACATCAATGATAAAACCATATCAATATATCCAAAATACCAACAATCTCCCCCTTTGGTATTGATGGCAACACAAGATAGAAAAACTATCAAAGTGCCAAAACATAAATGCCAAAAACCAAAAACCAACAATCTCCCAAAGAGATCATTAACCAAAAATAAAAAATACATAATATCGTCTCACTCCAAAGAAATAATCTCTCCCACTAGGAATAATATGTGTTATCCATGTGTTTTTCCATATCAATCTCTCCCCCTTTGACATCAAATGCCAGAGCAATACAAAACCAAATACAAAATACCAATTCATTCAATATACCAGCTACTCCCCCTGAGAAGTAGCTCTCCTCATCAAATCTGGAATAAAATATTTCACTGTTAATTTTGCCGGTTGATGACAAACATTAACTATCTTAGTCTCTACCAGTGGGGGTAGGACTCCAAGTTTCTCTCTGAGATACTCAAATGTTTCCTTAGGCAAAGGTTTTGTAAAAATATCTTCAATCTGTTCTTTAGTATTCACATAAACCAATTTCACTTCTTTTTCTTCAACATTCTCTTTTAGAAAGTTCACTTTGATAGAAACATGTTTAGTTTTAGAGTGAAGTACCAGGTTCTTTGATATATCAACTGCTGATGTATTGTCATGGTAAATAGTTATAGGTTCCTTGCAATTTACCTTTATGTCCTTCAACATTTTCTTGATCGATAATACCTATGTACATTTAGTTGCTACTGCAACATATTCTAATTCTATTGTTCATAAACTTGTACACCTCTGTTTCTTGCTCAACCATGAAATTAGTCTACTGGCAAGAAAAAATGCTCTACTGGTGGTGCTTTTTCTGTCATCCACATCTCCTGCCTAATTAGTATTTGTGTATGCACATAAGGCAGAATTTTCATCTCTAGGATACCATAAACCAAGATTTGTAGTACCTTGTAGGTACCCAAAAATCCTTTTCACTGATGATTCATGATTTTCTTTAGGATTACTCTAAAATCTTGAAATAATACATACTGCATTCATAATATTAGGTCTTGTTTGTGTCAAATACAGTAAACCTCCTATCATAGATTTGTATCTAGTCAGATTAACAGGTGTAGATTCATCCTTCAAAGATAATTTATCATTTGTAGTTGTAGGTGTGCTTACCGGTTTATAGTTTTCCATGCCAAATTTCTTTAGTAATTCCTTCAAGTACTTGGATTGACATAGGAATATACCTTTATCAGTCTGTGAAATCTACAATCCTAAAAAGAATTTCTGTCTCTCCAATCATAGACATTTCAAATTCTTGCTGCATTTTCTTAGAAAAGTCTTTACACAAACCATGTTCTCCTCCAAAGATTATATCATCAACAAAAACTTCAATAACCAGGAAGTCATCATTAGTTACTTTGTAGTATATAGTGTTGTTTGCATTACCTTTTGTGTAACCAAGCTTTAAAAGATATTTGTCCAATCTTGCATACCAAGCTCTAGGAGCTTATTTCAATCCATATAAAGCTTTGCTTAACCTGCAAACTATGTCTTTGTTATCTGTCAAAGAAAATCCATCAGGTTGCTCAATGTAAACTTCTTCTTCAAGATCTCCATTTAGAAATGCACATTTAACATCCATTTGATATACTTTATAGTTCTTGTGTGTTGCAAGAGCCAATAAAAGTCCTACTGCCTCAATTCTAGCTATTGGTGCAAAGGTTTCATTGTAATGAATTCCTTCTTTCCGAGAATATCCCTTACACACCAATCTTTCTTTGTTTCTGATTACTATGCCATCTTCATTAAGTTTATTTCTAAAAACCCATTTAATTCCAATTACATTTTTGTGTTTAGGCCAGGAAACTAATGACCAAGTGTTATTCCTTTCTATTTGTTCCAATTCATCTTCCATAGCTTTAATCCAATATTTATCTTCACATGCCTCATTAACTGAAGTACGTTCAATTTAAGAAATAAGACATACCTCCTTATTTGCCAATCTTCCTCTAGTCATAACTTCTTGAAATTTATTTCCAATTATCTGATCTTGAGAATGATTCAATCTTACATACCAGGGTGTTTTTGCTTGTTGTTGTTCTTCAGTGACTATTGAATCTCTAGATGATGCTTGTGTAACTGGATCATCATTATCTACCAGTGTACTCATAATAGGTTCATTTATGACTATCTCTATTGCTTGTTCAGAGTCTGTGTACCTTGAATTTCCTCTAAACTATTCATCAATCTTCACATTTGCACTCTCAACAATTTTATGCAATCTTTTGTTAAAACATCTAGATGCCTTGCTCTTAGATGAATAACCAACAAATATTCCTTCATCACTTCTAGGATCAAATTTGCACATATACTCATCTCTTCTAATATAACATTTACTTCCAAATATTATGAAATATTTAAGAGTAGGAGTATTACCAAACCATAGTTCATGTGGGCTCTTACCAGTTTCTCCTCTGATGTGAAATTTGTCGAATGTATAAATAGCTCTATTGACCACTTCTCTCCAGTATATATGAGGTAGATTTGTTTCTGATATCATACTTCTAGCTGCATCGAAGATAGTTATGTGTTTTTTTTCCACAACTCCATTCTGTTGGGGTGTTTGGGGTGTTGACAATTGTCTTTTGATCCCATTCACTTAATAGAATATATTAAATTCCTTAGATGTGAACTCACCTCCTTGATCTGATCTCAAACATTTTATTTTCTTGCTGGTTTCATTTTCTACCATCACTTTGAATAGTTTGAATTTCCCAAATGCTTCAGATTTTTCTTTGAGAAAAGTAACCCAACACATTCTAGAATAGTCATCAATGATTAGAAGAAAATATCTATCTCCTTGTATACTTCTTGTTCTTGCTAGACCATATAAATCAGTATGAATTAGATCAAGAACATTGTTATACTTCTCTGGAATGCTCTTGAAATATTCTCTAACTTACTTTCCAAATTGACATTCCTTACATATCTGATTGTGAGGTTTAACAATCTTAGGTAAATCTCTAACTGCCTTAGTCATATTGATTTTCACAATATAATCAAAATTTACATGACAAAGTCTTTTATGCCATAGCCAACTTTCATCAATATGTGCAATCAAACATGCTTTCTCATTGTTATTCAAATGAAAGATATTATCTCTAGTCTGATTACCAGTTGCAATTTCCAAACCAATTCTATTTAAGATTTTGTATTTACCATTCTTGAATTGTAACTAAAATCCTTTTTCAACTAATTGACCAACTCTCGAAAGATTATTCCTTAAACCTTCAACATAGTAAGCATTATCAGTATTGTGCTTACCATCAAAAGATATAGTGCATTTTCCTTTGATCAAACAAGCTTTATCATCTCCAAATCTTACTAGACCTCCATTGTAATCCTGAAAGGTTAGAATTTACTCTTATCTCCAGTCATATGATGTGAACATCCTGAATCAATAATCCATTCATCCTTATCTTTAACTTTGGCTGTCAGGGCATACTCTACCGGTTGAACAGTAGGTGTCGGTTGATCTTCTATTATAGCAACAAAAGCCCATCCATTGTATGCTAGATCCTCATCAGAATCATCAGTAACTCCTTCATCAACATAATAACAAGATTTATCTATATTCTTCTTGAATTTGTATTTCTGATTGTTAGGGTTAGACTTATATGTTCTTTTAGCTTCTTCTCTTAATCTTGCATGTCTATCAGGACATTTAGATGCTATATGACCAATCTTATTACAATTAAAACATTTAAAGGGTGCTTTACCTTCATACTTACTTCCAATTGGACCTTTAGGCAGTTTCCTTGCAAATAGTGCTTCAAGTTCTTCAAGTTCTGCATTTTCTCTCCTGCTTTCTTCAAGTTCTCTTGCAAAGAAGGTTTTCCAATCATATTTATCATATGATGATGATGTTGCAGTTGGATGATGCTTTGAAAGCTATATCTGTCTTGATAGTAGTAACAAGACCAGATTCCTCAAGATCAAAAGCTGAAAGCTTTCCAACCAAAGTGTCTCTAGATACTAATGCATTAGGCATTGTTCTTAATTCATTTATAGGAGTAACTTTCATTTTATATACCGGTGGAAAAGCTCTTAAAACTTAAGAAACAATCTCATCTTCACTTAAGGTTCCTCCACAACATTGTATATCTAAAACAATTTCATCTTCTTCCATTTTTCAGACTTTCGCACCTAACCCAGAACCATTCAAGTTTTGCAATTTGAACTGTGGAATCTCCTTCATTGAATGTTTCCAGTTTGTCACAAATAGCTTTAGCAGTAGATCTATTTGACAATCGCATGACTTGCTAATCTGATAGTGCGCTCAAAAGTGCTTCTCTTGCTTCACAATCATTTTCCTCATCTTTTCCCAAGGTTGGTAGATTAGGCTGACCCGGTATAGGAGTAGTATAACCATTCTTTATAACCTCCCATATATCATTTCCAATGTAATTCAAGTGTGTCTCCATCCTGATATTCCATATGCCATAGTTCCACCAAGTTTTGGACTGTCCTTCCTAAAATAGTTAGAAGACATTGGATCTCCTCAAGTTGTTAAACTTTTGCAAAAAGACGACTAGGCTCTGATACCAATTGTTAGGTCCCGGAGACAACTAAGAGGGGGGTGGGTGAATCAGTTGTCCAATCAATTCAACCAAGATTAACTTAACCAAGCCTCAATGCTTAATACCGGTAAAGCAAACTTTTATGCCGGTATTCAGTTTTAATAGTTAATTGCAATACCGATAAAGATTAATTGATGAAATAGAAAGACAATAACATCCACAACACATAACACCAATGTTTGTCTATGGAAACCTTGTAAGGGGAAAAACCATGGTGGGAAGACTTACCCACAATCAAATGATACTACTGCAGATAGTATGTGTTTACAATATGGATTCTGCACATGCAGAAATGCCAGCTACCTAGAGCTCACTTCTCAATCACAAAACGAGAGTCACATTGACTACAACTGGATGGTTAAATCCAATGATAATGTATTGAACAAAATAGCATCTTCATATGCTGGATTCAGTACCGATGTACTTCTGATTGCCTTCACAAAACCCTCGTTCAACCTTCAAGTGATGTCTCCGTGTATAGCTCTGCTTATTTTCACATATACCTTATTACAATTCTTCTTTCCAACCGCATATCGATCTTACAAATAAGATGTTACATATATACCATAAGCTAAGACCAATTGAATAGGCCAACTCACTAAAAGATATTACAATAAAATCAATTACAAAGAAATCAATATCTGATGCATGATTGTGGCTCAGTGCAATTACAATAATAATAAATCATCTCCATAACTTGTCGTGCTGATTTGGAATAGATATGATTGTTGGTGCTTATCCTGGACCTATTTGTCTGTAACAACAAATATGCAAACCTGAATAAATAGTTAACTAAATCGCCAAAACAAAGTGATAGAATAATTTCTTCAACATAACCAAGTAGTTTCCAACTCTTTCCAAGCATCGGTGAACTATATAATCTACCAGTGAACCAAATACCAGTGTTTTGCATAAGTCTCTATCTTGCCAGTGAACATAACTAAAATCTCCAAGTGCTGATAAGTGTTGACAAGTAATGATAGGTGTTGACATCAATGACAAACCATATCAACATATCCAAAATACCAAGAACAACATCACATAATTTCTTCACACAGAGATTTAGAGAATAAATTATCAACCATAGATAATAATAATAAAGAATTGATTTGAAAATGAAAGAATCCACAACACATTTGCAAATAAGATAATTGGATTTGTATTTCTTAAAAAATTGTATTACATCTTGTCTATAGTGTAAAATCTCTATATTCCTAATTCTAATTCTCCCCTCTCATCTATATTTTTTAAGCACTTATATATGTGGCTTAATGGGCACCATACCCCTTCTGAGATGAAAAGTCACCATTTTACATTAAAATTAACAAAACCCTTTGAATTGAATATATAAACTAGTTAGTCAATAACCTTTCCTTAAGCTATCTTTTAGGTTTTCTTTTGGTAGGAAGCCTTAAATATCATTTACAAATAGAAAAATTTATATGGTGGTAGGAAACATCCTCTTCTAAAATGAGTCTTCATTAGCTTTAATATTTTTATATATTTTCAATCCTATTCGACATCCTCTTTCATGCAGGTTGAAATAATAGGCTTTTCATCCTTCTTAAGGTCCTTTGTATGATCTACAACCAAAAGAACATTGTAAAGACCTAATATTTTTACAAGAGCTTGGAAAATTTATTTTTGGAAATGATTATTTCTTATATTTTTACATTTAATTCATTTTAAGTTTTTGTTCATATCATCTTTTCTAAAGATCAAAAACACTAGTCTTTCATGGGGTCCATTGGAATTAATTTACTCATATTCTCCTTTACTCAAGGTGCTCAAATAATTTATCATATATTATGTGTCATTTCCATAAAGTGAACACCATTTTTAATTGTAGAGTGCATAAAATTATCTGGAAATTTCAAGCCCCAATAATGGCTCTGTCTGGGATGTTTACCCCTTATGGGCATAGCACGAATTTAGATCTCTAGTGGAGTAGACCATGTGCCTTATTCATTAACCTGATTTGGCAGCCTCAAGCCCCAAAAGTGAAAATATATTTTTCACTCTATTAATTACTTTATTTTGGTCACGTAACAACATTACATTTTCAAAAACATCATGATCATTCATCTTGGTACTATCCCATTTAGCCATGCCATTTATTGTTTCTAAAATATTTCCCAATTCTTGATGCAATATTGATGCTATAGTGTGTTCATTTGGTGTAGGTGATTGTATCAGATTAGTATTAAATGTATTACTTGAAAATATTTATTCCTCATCATATAGAGGATTTGAGCATACATGAAAATCATTTTCACACATACCATGGCAATAGGGAATATGATCTTCCTCTATCACTTCATTAGATAAGGGGTTTGAAAATATTTGAAACCCATTTTCAAATTTACATACCTCTTCTTTATCAATTGTATCATCATGATACTCAGGTATGGATTCACTTTCCTCATGACTGGTACAATATTCTTCATCAATGTTATCAACAATTTCTCTAGTTCCTGACCCACAATTGTGAATGTTATCGATTATTTCCTCATCGAATGGGCCTTTTAAAGGGATAAGTGATTCTCTTATATATTCTTCTTTATTTGCATCTCTTATGCTGATGTTACTCTTCTCACACACATCATGTAGTGCCCTATTCACCTATATAGCAATCGAACATGCTAATTGTAAATTATCAGGTCCACATTCCCTCATGAGTAATTCCACACATGTAGATATATTAGGCCTTATATCATCAGGTATTTGTAAATAAGTTATGATAATCCTACCCATTAATCCTTTCATAGATTCACCTTCCTTTCTCATTATGTTGAGCAATGCATTAACTTGTGGAAAGGGATAAATATAATGATATGTTTGAATCTGATTATAGAATGTACAACATTGTGGAGAATGGATTGATGGATTGATGGCAGATCTACATTTTCTTCAATGATTCCATAGAAATCCTCTACGAACCACCATTCAAGTTCCTCTCATGATGAGATGCTTTTCAAGGACAACAACCTAAAAATATGCTCTACAACATCTTCCAAAGTCATCACAAACAATTTATGATCAATTCCTTCACACAAATCTGAATATTTTCAATAAACCAGTAGAATGCTTTGAGGTGTTGAATTGCTGATTCACTTTCCTATCCATGGAACCTCAGCATATGAGTTTTAAGCTCATAGGGAATTTAATCTATGCATTCAAGAACATTACTAAAATCTAATGGATTGAATGTTTCAGGAACATATCTTTTCTTTAAGGTTGTGTTTGCCACTTTTCATGTGTATATTGTATCCCTAAAAAATAAAGCTTCATAAGAATATGGATACTGATACATTTTAGATTGATATTATTTAAACAACTAATCTTTTATTCATTAGTTATACATAGAGTCACCACCTCTTTCACAGAGGAGAAAATTATTTTCTTTCTTCTGAGTTCTTTCTTACAAAAGAGTTCTTTTTTTGTTTGTTCTTCCCAGTAGAGATGCCAATCTGTTGGTGTTCAAATCAATAGATTGGAAAAGTTGTAAGGTAATCCCCACTCCTATCTTGAATTTCTCCAATAGATTTGGCCAACTAAGAGATTGAACCTTTTAAGGTTGCTAACTCCCTCACTTCAGGCTCTGTAGGACCTAGGCGGGTGTACCTACTCACCAATTGATCCTCTTACTTGGTGCTTTTTATAGAAAATTTCACACTGTATCTTGAATTTCTAATTTATCTCAAAGTCACATATATCTCTGGGATAAATTATCTTGTTATTATTATTACTCTAACTTTTTCTTAATTCTTCTTTCTCTAATTTGATTACATCTTGTTCCTACTCTTTACCTCTATCTCCCACTTACATGAAACCAAAATTGAAAAGTAAATAACGATTGAATTCAAATTATATATAATAGACTATTGCCTTATTTATTTTGGTCAATAGTGTCATTCACTTACAAACCCTACATATAACTTTGAAAGACAATTTTTAAATCCTCTCTTGGATGGATATGTCAACTACCCTACCTCCAATGCTATATACCTATATGATATTCTTCATAGTTAGTTTAATTGAATTTAACTTTCCTTTTGAAAGACCAATTAAACAAGACACAACAACCAGAATGATTCTCAAATGTATCTTGATGATCCAACCATGCAACATCACATAATTACTTCATGCAGAGATTTAGAGAAGCAATTGCCAACCATAGATAATAGTAACAGAGAACTGATTTGAAAATGAAAGAATCCACAACACATTTGCAAATAATATAGTTGGCTTTGTATTGCTTGAAAATATATATTACATCTTCTCTGAATTCTAAAATCTCTATATTCCTAATTCTAATTCTCCCCTCTCATCTACATTTTTTTACCACTTATATATGTGACGTAATTGTCACCATACACCTTTTGGGATGGAAAGTCACCATTTTACATTAAAATTAACAAAACCCTTTGAAATTAATATATAAACTAGTTAGTCATTAACCTTTATTTAAGCTATCTTCCCAGTTTTCTTTTGGTCGGCAGCCTTATACTTTAGTCACGAATCTGAAAATTTGTGTGGCAGTAGGAAACATTCACTTCTAAAATGGATCTTCATCAACATTTATAGTTTCATATTGTTTCATTCACAGACAACATCTTCTTTCATGCAAGTTGAAATAACAGGGTTTTTCAGCCTTCTTATGGTCTTCTGTATGGTCTATAGACAAAAAAAAATTGTAAAGACCTAATATTTTTTCTAGAGCTTGGAAACTTGATTTTCTGAAATGGATATTTCTTATATCTCCATTTTTCCTTCATTTTAATTCCTTGTGCATATAATATTTTCTATAGATAAAAAACACTAGTCTTTCATGGGTCCATTGGAATTAATTTACTCATATCCTCCTTTACTCTAGGTTCTTGAATCATTCATTATCCATTATATGCCATTTCAATGAAGTGAACACCATTTTTAATAGTAGAGTGCTTGAAATTATGTGGAAATTTCAAGCCCCAACAGAAGGTACAAAATTGTGATCTTTAGAAATTATTTTTATTTATAGTGACTAAGAGATCCCTCATTGCAGCGTGAAAAGTGCAGAGGATTAAAGTGACAACCATCCCAGCTATGAAACATTAGGAGATCCTTCTAGGAATATGTTTGAATACTATTATAATCCTTAGATCCAAGTTAATGGTTTCATTCAATGACTGTAGCTCATTGTTTCCACTTATTTATCTCCATTTAAACACATTTACCATAATTCCAATAAATTCAATTCAACACAAGGGAAAGAAAAGGCACATTCAATACACCTAGAAAAATTGATTAGAATATAGATCTAGAAGGTTTACGTCTATCAAATTCCTTTCTTTATCTAATGTAATGGCCCTTAAGAAAAATTAGTGGTTTTCTACATCTAGCGGTCGACACCCTAATTTTCTCCATCACACAAATATATAAATGAAGTAAGCCCCACAAAGTTTTGGATAGTTATGAAAAAAAACATCATTAAGAAATTTAAACATTTAACACCATCTCTTAACTTGTAGAAAATTTAGATATCATAAATAAATCTCACATTTCTATAATGGATACCTTAGAATAAGATACATTGTTAGACCTCTTGGCATGTAGAAAGGGATAATATTTACTTGTAGAAAAGTGGCATACCTATCCATGATTACATCATAATATATTATATTTAAATGTCAAAGATTATCCCATACATCCAAGGGTGTAACGGTAGTTGAATACATTTTTAGATAATTTTTTAGTTCAAATTAAGAAGGGAAAAATATTTATATAATTTGTGTGGACTTTAAATTGAAATTTCGATACCTTTTTTTTCCTATGACCCTCTCATGTCATGTATTAAAAGTCCAAATTGTCCTATGCAAGATCCCCATTCAAGTAACATAAGCATAATTTGGAACTTGTATTACTTTAACGAAAAGCACAAATATAATGTACATATGATTAATGTGGGCATGGCTGTTAACATAATTTTATACTACAAGATTTCATTTGTCTACCAAAGAAAAACTAATATTACAATAGATTTATTGAATGATCAAATCATATTTTGTATTACTGCAGCAATATGAAATTTCATGCAACATCATCTACTCTTTTATTTCTATCATCTCTCCTATAATTATGTTTTCTCTTGTTATCATAATTTGATCTTGTTGGCATTACATGAAGATTGCATTGATGAAGTATAGTTTTGTCCTTGATGTCAATAAGTGATAGGTAATGATGCAATAAACCAACCAGTAGTAAAGCAATGAATGCAAACTGGTATTATTATTGAACCAGAGTGATCAACCGGTAACCCTACCTCGTTGATAAGCAGAACCATAACCAATGGATCTTGGAGTATCGGTTGTGATGATCTATGATAGAATGGTGATCAGAGATGAAGATGCCATGTATGCATATTGAACGTGATGAGTTTTGAAGCAGATTTGGTGCATAGAGATAACCGTTTATCTTTGGAATGATCAACTAATTAGCATGAAGTGACTAGCATGTGATGAGCTACAAGATCCAATGTGCGGTGATCCAGGAGTGGTTGAAATTATCACGAACAATGTGTAGTTGATTGCTATGTAATCTAATGATCAATATTGAACTGGTATGTTTGTAATCACTATAAGAATTGTAGGTTTTGTGTTATGTTATCGACCTATTGTATTTGTTTTTAAGCTAAATGAGTTCTTTATATTTGTGTTCGAAAATTTGGTTAAGTGTGATTGTTGCCGAACCAGAAAGTGTGTCTACAAAATGTTGTGAAGGTAGAAAGAAGAAGAAAAAAATTGTTTAAGCAAAGTAGTGCTATTATCAGATCAACAAAGAACCTATTGTTCTCTAGCCATTAAAATAGTTAAATCCCTTAACCGGATAGGCCTTCTTGTTGAAATACTCTAACAAGGTGATCCATTACTTTGGATTTGAAATCCTCCACCGAGGTTACCTTTAACAGGGTATTACCTTTAATAGAGTATTATAGTCAATCCCTTAACCAGGTGGTCCTTAACGAGATATGTGCTTAAGAGGGCATGTTTGTAAAATCTTCTAACAAGGCTTGGCCCGTAATAGGGAAAATTACATAAGAGTTCAGAATAATTATGGGTATCCATCCCCACCATGCTTTTTCCCATTTGATTTTCTAATGATATTCCAAGAAGTGGAGAATTCTAATGATATTCCATCAGTGACTTTTAATTAGATTAATTTGTATTATCAAATCTTGGCACCTTCAAATAGATTTGTGTTATCTCAAAGGAACCTTTCTTTGATATCAATTGTTGAACATACCACATGACTAAGGGGGGGAAGTGAATCAATATAGACCTTAAAACATGTTATAACCTTTTAAACTTAAAACCACAATTAACTTATCTCTAGACTTATAAAACATAAAAGAACAAAGCACCATACTCACAAGAACATCATATTTTCATGGAAAACCCATGGAGGGAAAACCATCATTAGAATCATACTCGCAATATCAATATTAAATTACAAAGTTCTAGGCTCAAGGCTATGGAGCTCACTGCACTTGATTGGACCTGAAAAACTAAGGCATACAAACTTAGGGAAAAATACAAAGATATACACAAGATACCTAGTGACTCACTTTCTTTTAACATGTATAAGGAATAATGAATTATACTGAGCAACATGTCCTTATCATGAAACTATCCTTGAACCACTCTACTAAGAAAAAAATATCATGGCAAATACCTCCAACTTCATTGAAGATATGATCATCAAATCTCATCACCAACTGAAATTTGTGTTTCTACTACTTCCACATCATTTAAATCCAATTAAAAATAATCAAAACTCTAAATCACCCATATACACTTACATTCATATAAGGTTATACATTGAAACCCTCAATAGGTCTTTCATAGATAGAATATACATAAATTACATTAGGTCATCCACCTAAACTAAAATTACACAATGTGGTCCACTCTAAGAGATAAACAAGAACCAAAAATATCTTAACATATCTTCCTAAGTCATTTCCAATGAATTACATACTCTACAAATTTCTTGTAAGTCAACATCAAATACAATATGTAGAAAAATAATGAGGCATGTTGATAAGTTTGTCCAAAAATATCACCCCTTAAAAAATAGTCAATGGGCATCTACATACACCACTGTGAGACCCTTCTCAATATTCTCACTCAACCTCCAATACATATTTGGACCAAAACATCTTGATCCAAATAAGATAAATCATCTGAGTTAGCTAGAGACTAGCACAACTGACAATGCCAAGCATAAAATAACATAAATTCACTTGTCCAACAAACCAACACTGGAAATATGAAATAAAACACTACACCAACTATATGAATATGTCCACAAAGATGTAACACTTGAATCAACATAAAAGAGAAATGAAATAATTCTTTGGACTAGTCCTAATAGACAACCTCACTATCAACCAACTACCACAATCGACTTCATCGACTAAGCAACTGAGAACCTAAAACATAATAGTTAAACATTCATAGAATTTAGACATTATATCTAGAAGCATAGGGCAACAAAATGAAGAATTTTTAAATATATCTAGATAACCACATTCTTCCATAAAGATATTTAAATAGTCTTTCTTAAATATTGTAACTTTCACTACAATAGGCTTTTGGAAACACTCGATACTTAATATCTCCATAAAATAGTATAACAACATCTGAACACTTATTTTTGGATAGATTGACATCAATGACAACAAGTTTGACATTAAAGATAATACAACCAAAGTTTCCAACACCCCAACAAAAGACACATTTTCTCAATTATGCTTGATAAATATTGAGTTTTTGAAGCAAACTATTTCCAACTTAAATTGTGTCTAAACACTCTCATCTCCTTAAACAAGTTAAGACAATGGAAAGAAACTCATGATTTATTACAAACCGCATATTTGACACAAATATTTTGTCCAACCTTTCTGCAATCTAGGATAACCCCTTTCTTTTGTTGTTCCAAGTAAACTTACCATTCATAGGAATACAATCATATAGGCCATTTTGGTTTACAAAGAGTTTAATGTCCTCCATAAATATAGGTGGAATAATGCCTCTCGACATCTTAGATTCATAGAGGACAACATTGAAATTCCCCTAGGAGAGCTGGAACACTATTCAAGTGGCCGACAAAAGGGCTTATGAAGTCCCATGGTTGCTTTTTAAAAATGCTTCTATCGGGCCCATTCGTGATTTTCATCTCCATCTTCTGGTGTGAACCCAAAGTATTTCTCAGTCTCTCAAGGGTCGACACCTCTCTATGCTCATACAATAAGCTAGGCAACCCAATCTATAATGGACACATAGGATATGGTTCTAAACCACACACAAGATTTAGTGATTAGGGTGAAATTGTAAAGAGCGAATCCTCAAGGAAGAAGAAGCATGGCTGAATATATATGTTTCTAGCCATTTCATTATCAAATATAAGAAGTGAGGCATTCAAAAAAATGATAGGAACCTCTAAAATTTCATCTCGTTCTTCTAGAACATTATCTTAAAAATAGGAGATATCAACGTTAGAAAATGGTGCCTAAATGATGGTCGCCCTCTACTAAATTTCCAGATTTCTTGAGGCCATTTCTGAGTCGGAATGATCCAAAACTAGCAGAGGTTAGGATTTATTTCTTCATACTTTCTGACCACAAGGATCACCATTAACAATTTTTTTGCCAAGCACCAAGATTGTTCCCAACACTCTCATTCTTTACATGCTTGATACCTTTTCCATCATTATCAAAGAATTCCATTTAGGAAATTTATTACCACACTGAACTCCTAGGGATATATGATTGGGGAATGACAACCGACGTGGTCTTGATGCCAAGCCAACAGCTCCTAGGGCCTGTGGTTCATAATGCAACATGGGGTTTTTTGAATCAAACCTTTGCTGACCTCATCGCTGATACCTCGGGTCGAGAACCTGTCCATGCTAAGGCTTCCTTTGTCTGCAACAAAGTTTCTTGGAGACAATGCTATCATTGGAAAATTGTTGATTGATCTTACATTATATATTTCTTGTTCGACCACGTGAGTCATACTTTCCATTTAAAATCACATGCAATTTTGTTTTGATGCTCTTAGTGATCCGTTTTGAGATGTATGATGAATTTCTTCTATATACATTGTTGCATTCTTACATCAATAGTCACTCATGTGGTCCCATTTGACATATATGTAGTAATTTTTAGGATTCCCAAAGATACTGAGAGGGGGGGGTGAATCAGTATCTGACCGGTATAATAATTTACTTGAATTATAACATGTAAAGCATATCAAAATTGTGTACCATTAAACCAAAAATAATGCAGCAAATAAGAATAACAACCACAACATGAGAGACACACCATAACATAGTATTTTTCCTTGAGGAAACCCAATGTGGGAAAAACCTCAGTGGGATTTGTCACCCACAATATTCGCTTACTGGCCAATAAGGGAATATTATGTTAGGTCTCGGAGACAACTGAGCAGGGGCGGGGGGGTGAATCAGTTGTCAAATAAATTTAAACCAAAAACAACTTAACCAACTTAATGCTTAATACCGATAAACCAATCTAATATGTCGGTAGACAGTTTTAATAGTTAATTGCAATACTGATAAGGATTAATGCATGAAACAAAAAGACAAAGTTGTCCACAACACATAACACCAATATTTGTACGTGGAAACCCTGTAAGGGGAAAAACCATGGTGGTAAACCTTACCCACAATCAGATGATACTACTACAGATAGTAAGTGTATACAAATGGGGTCTGCACATGCAGAAAGGCCAAGCGCCTAGAGCTCACTGCTCAATCACAAACTGGGAGTCACACTGACTATAGTTGGATGGTTAAATCCAATAAGAATGTACTGCTCAAAATAGCATCTTCATATGCTGGATTCAGTACCAGTGTAGTTCTGATTGTCTTCTCAAAAACCCTCCTTCAATCTTGAAATGATATCTGTGTATAGCACTTTTTATGCTCGTATATACCTTCACACAATCCTTTTTCGCTTTCCACATCTGATCTTACAAATAAGATCTTACATTTATACCATACCATAAGACCAATTTTAGTAGGTCAGCTCTACAAGATATTACAATAGAACTAATTTACATATCAATTAATACCTGATGCAATAACTAATTCAATATGTCGGCTTAATGCATTTACAACAATAATAAGTCATCTCCATAGTGTACCATGCTGATCTGGAAAAGATAAATCTATCGGTGTAACCTGGACCTATTTGCTGGTAACAACAAATATGCAAATTCTAATATACCAATAAACAAAACTCCAAGACAAAGTGTCCACACGATGTCTTTGATATAACCAAGAGTTTTCCATATCATTTCAGGTGTTGGTGATCATTATATCTTTCTGGTGTACCAAATACGGTGACTATGCATAAGTCACTTGCTTGCTGGTGAATGTTGCTGATACTCCAAAGTGCTAGAGTTGATAAGTGTTTAGTAGGTGTTGACATAAATGACAAAACCATACAAAAATACCAACGTATTGTTGTTTACAATAGGGTGCTTGCACATGCAAGAAGGCCAAGTGCCTAGAGCGCACTGCTCAGTTACAAAAGAATTCATACTGACTTACAAAAATGGATTATACAAATCCAATGTCTTGTACTGCTTTAGATCAACATCTACTATGTCAGATTCAGTATCGGTTTAAGCACTGCAATATACATAAACCTTTATCCCAGTAATTCACACATTAGGTCTACTATTATCTTTTCATACTTCACATTCTAAATGATCTACAATGATCTTGTTGGTGTAAATAATTATTCATCATGGATATTATTACACTTTACTTAAGTTTACTTAGGAAATGCAGTTCATAGTAGTTTGGGTATGAGACACTTGGGTGTTTATGCCACATTGGGATATTGTGTGTAGGAGAATTTCCACCTTTTATGGTGTTGATCTTGTTGTTACACTGCACATATCTATATAGCCTTGCCTAGATAAGCATGCTTATATTCGTTGTATGTAATGCTTAATGATCTAGTTGATCATATTTTTCATCTTGATAGAATAATGTTTATTTCTATCATCTATTTTGTTCTCTCTTATTTGTGCTTTCCATTGACTCTTGATCTTGGCAAAATCTCACATGGTATCAGAGCCATTAGAGTGTCATTGGTTTGCTAATTGAGAGAAATTTGATGCTATTTGGGGTTGTGTATTTTGGAGTTTTCTATTGCAAGTTATTATTGAAGCTTGATGGATCAAATCTGAGGTTACCATTGGATTGAGAAGGTCCAAGAAAGTTAGTTTTGCCTTTTGTTTCATTCAAATCAGACTTCGAAGGCCAAATCTAGAGGCATTTGAAGTTTGACGCTGCGGCAGAAATTTTCCAGAAATTATAATTTTGCTGGCATTTTTCAAATAGCGATATCTCACTCATTCGGACTCATTTTTTCAATAATTTTGTGATCTGTACAGTGGTGCAGGAGGTTTCTGATTTTTGGATACAGGTTTTTTGGAAATCATAAAATCCCAATTTTTACAACTTTAGAGGCTTCGTTTGGGCTCATATAGACTCCTTTTCAGGTGCTGTTTTTTTTGAAAGTGCATATTTTTTCATCTACCTTCATAATCTATCATCTGTTTATAGTGATTTTAAGTAGAAATTGTACTTTTAGTATTTGGCCATTTTTGGCATATTTGGTACTTGTATTTTGCTTGGATCTTAGTTTAGATCACTAGGAGTATTTGTTGAAGTCTCTTAGATCTCATTTTGAGAGGTTATAAATTGAAATCAAAAGTCCACCTTGCCATTGTTTGCAAGTGGCCTATTGTACATGCACTACATATAAAGTGCCAAAATTATCATTTTTAGGGGGGTACTTTGATTGAGTGAATTTGGGAGGGTGTCTCTTGTGATTTTGTACTCTTGTGTTCCTTCCTTTTTGCTGCTATGGGTTCTTCTAAGTTTCCTCTATTAACTCCTCATAATTATGCTACTTGGAAAATTGATGCATGGAGTAAAATTATGGAAAAAGGACTAACTCATTACATTGATGGAACTGTTGTTGCTCCCGTTGATCCTAAGGTTGATCCAATTGGTCACTTGGATTGGCTCACTAAAAATATCATGGCAATTGGTACCTTAAGAAAGTATGTATCAAAGGATCTCATTTTTCATATTGAGAAGTGTACTCTAATCAAGGATGCTTGGCAAAAGTTTCAAGACTTGTATGGTCAAGTTGATGAGATTAGGGGATATCAAATTGATAGTGATCTCACCATGTTATATCCCAAGAACTTTGATACTATACAAGATTATGTCACTAAGGCAAATGAGTTGAGGGTACAACTCAAAGATTGTGGAATTGATAAGAAGGATACTCAATTGATATTCAACTTGATAGGCAAGCTTCCACAAGAATATGCAGCATTTGTTTCTAGTTTCTAAACCCATAGGATGACAATGGGTTCAAGCTACACAATGCCTACATTTGATGCTTTCAATGAAATGTTGATGATGAAAAAAACCAAGTTGATAAGAATGTGAATTCTTAAGGCTTCTAAGTCTCAAGCATTGGTGACAAATCAAGGGAACAAAGGAATTCAAGGAAAGGACAACTCAAACAAGAAGAAATGGCAATAAAAGCCTAAGGACAAATCATCATCCTCTCCACAACAAGGAGATACATCCTCTTCTAAGAGGGATAATTCACCAAAGAGGGAGAGACCTACTTGTGCCTATTGTAAAAAGTTTGGTCATGAGGAGCCTCGTTGCCATTTTAAGAAGATTGATGAGCTCACACATATCATCAAAAAGCATAACATTGATTTCCCTAATATATACAAGAAGGATGATTTGTCAACTTCCACTTCCTCACATTCAAAAGGAAAAGGGCAAGCATTCATGGCTTCTACAAGTGGGAAGACTCACTCTTTTGGGACAAGAAAAGGAAAAGATCTATGTGCTACTATCAGTCATGATTCAGAGAGATGGCTTCTACATTCAGGGGCTTCTCATCATATGGCATCTTCACAGTCTATGTTTTCTACATTTGAGCCTTGCACCATGCCATAGATATTGATGGGAAATCATACATACATGGATGTGATTGGGAAAGGATCTATTGACATTGGGGATAACTCCTTCAATAATGTGTTGTGTGTACCCCACTTGACAAACAATCTCCTTTCTATCTATCAAATCACACATGGCACAACTAAGAGAGCTGTGGAGTTCACACCTGAGTCAGTTTTCATTAGAGACTTGGAGACTAGAGCTATCATTGCGATTGGGGTGGTTGATCATGCATCTCATTTATACTCCTTTTCAGATTTTGTTGATGATGACGATTTCACATTTGATGTTTCTACACATGATGATCACACTTCTTATGATGGTTCAGATTTTGAGGAGAACTTTGGGCACATGAACATGGGGATTCTCACATATGAACCCATTTTTGAGTCTTGTATTTCATCTCCTCATATTGATATCACATCACCTATTGTACCTGATGATGTGGATAGTGCGATAGTTTTGCTTTCATGTGATTCAGTGTAGCAGGATATTCATTGTCTTCCAGCTTCAGATTCATGGGATGGTTACTTGACAGACATTGTAGGTTTGTTTGTGGAGTCCTACATTACAGATTTGGGAGACATCATTGATGACATTAATCTTCTCTTTGATGAAGGTGATCCTTTTTCGATTGTTGGGAGGGAACACTCTGACCCTCTTGTTCATTCTCTACATGATCATTCTTTTGAGGTTGACATGATTGTGGATACTTATGTACAATAGTTGGAGGAGGTCTCTTTATCTTTTGAGGAGACATGTGAGTCTTTGGGACATGCTCTACATCCATCTCCACTAGATCTTGGAGTTCCTTTTTCAGCAGTGTGGCACAATTTACCACCTTTGGAGGGGGTATCTTTCAGCATCGACATGGGGACACTTGAGAAATTTTCAGATATTCCTTTCATAATGAGTTTTTTTCATACATCTTGCCTTCATGATTGGGGAGACTTCATGGATACATCTTTGGTTTTGTTTCTTCCTAAGGAGACGAATGTTGTTCAACATTCATGGAGCAGTTTCTTCATACATCAAGCTTCCTCCTTGGGTGTTTGTTCCACATTGGGATAGTGTGTGTAGGAGAATTTCCACCTTTTATGGTGTTGATCTTGTTGTTACACTCCACATTCAGTGGGTGATCCACCTCATGTGGACTATTATATTGTTTCTCCTACCTACCCACACCTATTTCCTACCTATCCTTGTTTCTTATTGAGCCACATGTCATGTTTGTGTGCTCACATATCCATATAGCCTTGCCTATAAAAGTAGGCTTATATTCATTATATGTAATTCTTGATGATCCAATTGATCATATTTTTCATCTTGATAGAATAATGTTTATTTCTATCATCTATTTTGTTCTTTCTTATTTGTGCTTTCCATTGCCTCTTGATCTTGGCAAAATCTCACAGATCTCATACTTATATGAGTCATTACACAATCCGCCAAGTCGACTTACAAAAGATATTACAATTAATTACAAAATATAAATACACAAAATTCTTGTTGGCCAGGGTGCTGGTAATCTTCCTCTTCGATCCCAGTGATCTGTATGTCGGTGTAGAATCTGTCAGTGCTAATGCTTGTGTCTACCTACCGGTATCACATGACTATAAGGTTGCCATCAATGGCAATACCTTCAATCACCTACAATTTCTCATTGGAATGTGCATTTGCCAAAAATCCCCCCCTTTGGCATTGATGGCAACACACATGAGAAAAATCCAAAAAATGTATATCCAAAACTGATTTGCCAAAATTGTCTTACCAAAAACTGTGTACTCAAAATTGAGTGCTCCCCCTAAGAAGATGATGTCCTTTTTTTGGTTATTTTTCTCATCTCCACTACTCCCCCTTTGACATCAATGACAAAGGTTGTCATTCACTGTCAGTGGAGTGTGGTTCCTGCCTAGATCCTTATAATCGGTGGGTTACAATCTGGAAAAGGTCTACCAGTACCAAGTTTAGACTGTCACTGAACCTTTTGCTATCCCTTAATGTCGCTTCTATTCTCTGAAATTTACTAGTGAGTATGTGCATTTTCTCTTTCGGTGTCTTAAGTCCGGAAACTAGAGCCTCGCAAATTTCTTTTCTCAAAGAAATGAGGCAATCTAGTTTAGGACCTAGTTTGCATTTTAAGATCTTTGCCTTAAGCTTTATTTTCTCTTTATCCTTTTCTAACTTCTCAATTTTCTCTTCAAGATCTGCAATTTTCTTTTCAACTTCCAAAAATGAATATGATGATCCTATTAAATTGATAGCAATATTATTGATTTCATCTTGTGTTGATCTCCGAATCTATGTTCTCTATCAAAATATTAGTTTTACAGGTATCTTTGTATAGTTTCTTAAAATCCAAAATTGTTTCTCCTAGTGCCGGTAATAAGGTTTCTATTTTCTCCTTATTCTTCTTTATTATTTCCATGAAGAATTTTTCTTTTTCCTTAGTCATTCTCTCTTTAAATGTATCTTCATTTATTTGATCAACTGTCAAAATGTTGTCGGTGATGAATTTAGACAATGTGTCTAGTTGACCTAAAGAATATTTATTATCCACAATACACTTTGGTGCTATCAATTTAAGAATAGGAATTGTGTCATCAATAGCCTTATAGGCTTGTGCATTACACTCTGGGATTTTCTTAATTGAGTCCAGTAAGACCTCTGTCACATTTGTAGGCTAGAATTATGACATTGAAGTACCAGATGTCTCCCCAACTATTCTCAGAATTTCCGTGTTCCCGGGTGTAGTGATAGCTTTACTTGTTTTGACCTCTGGTAGGTTAGTCCGTGTTTGCATTTATATTAGCAAAGGTTTAGGTTTTTCAATTTTAGCTGGTGATAATGTCTCGGTCTGAACCTATGTCTCAACCTGATTCGGTTCTTGTTTCTCCATCTGTGTCTCAGAAGGTTTCTCTAAGTTCTCAACTGTCGGTTTCTCAGATGTAGTCTCTGTAAGTACTTCCGGTTTCTCTGTATTTGCCTCTGATTGTTTTCTAGTTTCATTTACCGGTGCTTCAGATGATTACCTAGTGGTGTCCTCTACCGGTTTCTCTATCTCTGTAGGTTTTTTTGTGGTTATATTTATAGTACTAGTAACTACAATCTCAACATCTGTAGCTGGTGGCTCAGGAGCCATATCTTTCTTCTTGTCCTCAGTGGTCTCTTTGTGTCCCACAATATTCACCTCTTGGCTGTCTATATTCATAGTATATAATATCTCAAGCTCAAGATTTGTATCCTCTAGAGGAGTCTCCATACTCTCTGTGGTCGATTGATTATCAGTAGTATGTGTCAATGGAGTATCAAAAGGAGGTGGGGGTACATTATCAGTTATTTTTAGGCTTGGAGGTCCACCTACCTTGCGTTTCCCCTTATCCTTCTCCTTGTCCTTTTGATATACCCTGATGGTCTTAGGTCTTTTGAGTTCTTCCCATTTTTTCTTTTTCAACAAATAATATGTCCCATGCATCTATTGTTTCTTCATAAACTTCATTCACTCTACCTGCCATTAGTGCTACATGTCAGTGAGCAGTTGAAAACACTATCCGGTTAGCCTCATTGATTAATTGGTCTATTTCATCTGGTGAGTTTACAAGATGTACTGCAAGTAATTTTTCAATTTTTATTTTCTTATCCAGCTCAACAATGGCTACCCTTCTGGCTTCTAGTCCTCTATACAAATCATTAGGTATCTCCTCAACAATTTCCATTAAAAATTTCTTGTAAATATCCAAGTATAAAATTACACTATTTTCTATGCTTTCTTTGTCATCAGCGAAAAGTGTGTTATACAGTTTGCTAATCTTTTTCAACTTTCCATTCTCTGTTATTTCACTAAGAAGTTTATCTAATGGAGCAATATCTTGTTTTACCTTCTTCTTCTTCAGAGTCATTTTCTTAACTGGAGGCCTAATTGCCTATTGTCACTGTTTAAGAAATGGGTTTTCTTTTCCCATGATTGGCTAAGTTTTGAAATTTTGAGTCAGGTGTGCTATAAATTGCTTCAAATCTGTTTTAGGTCTTTAAGGGTTAAGGGTTTAGTTTTCAATCGCTCAAATGTCTGATCAAAAACCCTCTAGCTTCTGTTCCTATGTTACTTTATTCACTTAAGTAATGGGTCTTGGGGTCGTGTGAAATGTCCCCCCTTATTATTTGCTTAGGTGGTCATTAAATAATTGTAAAAATCTATGCCTTATGCCTTTTCCTTCTAATGTTGTCGGGTGTAGTAAGTGTTGAGCAACTTTCAGATGGATCTACGACTTTTGCTATTTTGTTAGGTGAAGTTGTGGGTGTGTTATGTTCTACGAAATAGCGAACGGAAAAAGAAAGTTTGACTGTGTGCATTGTATCTAGTTTAAAGAGACTCCATCTCGCTTTGAATCAAATGGTTGGTGTTGATTCACAAACAAAATGAGCGAGTAAATTACCTCTCGTGAAATGGTGAAAAGGTTTGGCGAGACCCAGCAGTCAAGACTTTTCCACGGCTAAAAGGCAATCAAGTTTAAAAGAAATCGATCACCCACGTTGTTTTGTGGCTGAGAGATGCTCACATGTTATGCTCTGTGAAATAGCGAAAGTTTTTTGGGTCCGGGCAAAAGAGGTTCATAAGAGGCATAACAGGTGCGCAAGTCTCATCTGATCTAACAGCTAGCGTAGTTTTGTAGGACAAAGATGCTCAAAAGATAGCTTTCGCAAAACAGCAAAATGACATGGTGTTCCAAGCAAGCAGTCCAGCTGGTTGAGATGGCAAGTAAGACAATGACATGTGGCTAAAAATCAAAGTGGTCAGCGAATTGGATTTAAGGACTAACGGGTGGGTCCAAGAAGATGAGTCATACTATGGGATAAGAATTGACCTGGCAGATACAAGTGGCAAGGAAGAAGTGGATCCCACTGATTTCTTTGAGCGAATAAGGTGGTGTCACATTAGTTCAGGAATGACCAAGTTCTAGGTGGGTAAAGCTGAGTCAGAAGACTCACGTCTACCAGTTTCAAGTAGGTTGTTAAGCATCAAGCAATTTTCATATGATCTAATGGTTTGTGTGAATTTGTGAAGGTAAGATGCTAATGTTTTAAGGTCTGCGAAATGGTGAAAGAGCTAGTGGGCCTGGAGAACAGATAAGGCATAAAGGTAAAAGATGATCAACTCTTTTTTGATCCAAGGGTTCTTGTTGCTTCATGGCTACAAATCAACCAAAGATTAAGCCCCGTGAAATGGTGAAAGAGAAAGAGAGGTTCTTTCCAGCATGACGTGGAATGACAACTGCTACTTCTTGTAAAGCTTGATGGT